>NC_142712.1:5829545-5989772 GCF_055471065.1 Atractosteus spatula | reverse complement strand
GGTGACTGAGGGACATCTGTTTGTCTCTCACGGTCTGCAGGGAAGCCGCACAAGAGTGTGAGGCTCGCTTGCAGGGACTGGTGTGCTGTGCCAGTTTATGCTCTGAGTGACGGTAAAGAAAATAACGACATCCTGATCACAGGATTTGACCACATTTCAGCAAGGGGGAGGCAAAGTAATCTTAGAAAATTAGAGCAGTGCTTTAATTGCCATTATCTAGGATATAAGGGAATGCCTGCTTAAAGGTGTGACTAAGAGCTCTCAAAACATTGATTTTGTCAAATCAGGATGCTACCATGAACTGCTGTATACCCCTTGTTGACTGGGCCAAATTTCCAGGTTCATCTTTAACAAGTTGATAAAAGGATTGAAACATCTGTTTAAGCAGTTCAGTTTCTCCTGCTCAACATATTATTATATCATGGTTTTATTGCACACATGTTGTTCACCACAATGCTGCTGCTGAGCACTTTACAGTTTGGATTGATCAGCTGCTGTCATGGATGTGCCACTGTGACCACATGAAGCCCTGAGGACAGTTGGCACAATAAGTTTTCATGAGACTGAGGCTCTTTGGCTGTTCTCCAGACTGGGGATGTCTATTATTCTGACACTGCAGAGGTTAGAGGAATGGTAAGGAAGCATGAGCAAAAGTTAGAATACTTACACATGAATACTTTAGTGAGCTTGGCTCCAGGGGAAACTTTCCGTGTATATGTCTCTTTTGCAGATTAGAATGGCCAGTTATGATTTGTTATGAGCCCAGCGGTTGTGGAATTGTCCATTGTGTTCTTCCAGCTCTAATCACAGTGACGACCTCTGTACCCATCCAACAGGGGTGGGAATGAAGAATATCAACAAAGCTCTGCCCAGTAATAATAATAATAATAATAATAATAATAATAATAATAATACCACAAATATGTAGCCCCACCTGGATTCATAGAGGGGATTATTTGGAGGCCACATTGGTAAAGGCCAGGGGGGAATTTGGCCAGGATAACACCCCTACACTTTTTGAGGAACACCCTGGGATTTTTAATGGCCACAGAGAATCGGGAACTCAGTTTTACATCTCATCCAAAAGACAGTGCCATTTTTTACAGTAGAGTGTCCCCATCACTATACTGGGGCATTAGGACCCACACAGACTGCAATGTGCGTACTGATCCCACTAACACCACTTCCAGCAGCAACTTCAGCTTTCCCAAAGGTCTCCCATCCAGGTACTGGCCAGGCTCACACCTGCTGAGATCCAGTGGGCTGCCAGGTGGGAGTGGCAGAGTGATACAGCTGCTGGTTTTCCTCTGACCTGCCGCGCCACTGAACTGTCATCTTCTGACATTACGAGCTCTGCAGTGACATTTGAGGTGCCCCTTGCCAGCTGGAGGATGGGACATCCCTCACTGACTGCGCCACAAGCCTACAGCTGTCCAGGAGACAGTACCGTGCTGCACAGGGAATCCTGGCCAGAGTGGGCAAGTAACCTTTTCTGAACAGTATCAGTGATCATTTTTGAAACATTCCTGCCATTCTCTTCACTTTCTAATTTGAAAGTGCTGGGGGAAATCTGAGCTGATCAGGGAGCTCTGCAGAATTCACCTCCACGATTACCTACAAGGACAGCCGGTGAAGGGAAGTGTGAAAACTGGGGCATTTGAAAACAGGTGTTGCTCCTTAAAACAAACAAGAAAAAGGTCAGCCAGCCTCATTAGCAAGCTGTGATTGCTCTTCCATCACGGTAACTCCCTAACCTCAGAGTCAACTCAGATTTTGTTGGGATAAGGAGTTCCTTTATCAGCGGACATCATCTTGCTTGTGGAAACACAACTGGACATGCTTACAGAATGTACAAGAGGGCTCAGAGAAGAAATGATGTTCAGAATTACACATTATTGTACTTATACACAGAAGCACATAAGCTTTTTTCAATTTTAAAGAGCTTTATTGGCGTGAACAGTGCATTATAGTGTCTCCAATGCAATAGCAATGAGCAAAACATTAAGAAACATTCTAGACAATGACATAATGTTATTAGTTAAGAAGTTCTCTTGTTGGTCCTGAGGCTGTGGCAAGAGATCACTTATAGGGCGGCAGCTTTGGTGAGTTTCCTCCTCCCCCACTTAGTATGATTGGTAGCTGCTCTGATTCTGGCAGGTGTAGGAATTCTGGGGTTTAATTTGTTATTTTAGGGAAGAACCCATGAGTATCTCTCACCTTGCAGAAAAAGTCCATCTCTGCCTCTCTGTCTCTCAGCTGGCAGTAGGAGCAAAGCCTTATTATTTTAGGGTTCTGTACATTCCAGTTTGTGTTTGTGTGTGTTTCCCAGTGGGTGAGGGGGTGTTGGTTAGTTTGTGCTGTGATTGGGTTGACTGTGAATTGTGCTGTTTTAGACTGGCTGGTGTCAATGTGTCTCAGGGCAGTACACTTCAGGACCAGCTGGCCTAGAAGAAACCTCTATGGGCTCAGCTGGCCTTGATGTAGGAGTTGTAGTGTCTGTTTTTTAAGCTGTAGTCAATATTTTCTTGTTCTCTTCTGTATGTTGATTAGCAGCGTGTATTGTCCTAATTCAGCCTGTGTGGGTTGGAGTTTTTCTCTGCACAGGAAGGTTTTTTTTGTACAGAACTGTGTGTGGAAGACTTCCATGTGGTGTCTATCCCATTTTGTGGTTTATCTGTGATTGGATCTTACATTTTACTGTCATACAGTGAAATGGGTTGAATTATACTTTCATATCTTCGGAGCCAGGTGTTTGTGGGAGGGGTTGATATTGTAAAGCCTCAATACAATATGTGGCGTAGAAAGACCTGCATGCCTTCTCTTTCACTTTGTCTCATTGTGAGTGTCTGTGACAGGGTGGTACTATACCTGTAGTATTACTGAGAGAGGGAGACCTTAGTAGCAGCTAGGAGTGTGTGCTGTATTTCTTAAAGCACTCTGCCTCTGGCTCTGGCCTTATCAGCCTGGAAGAACAACTGTAAACTGCCTGGTTTACAGTCAAGACAAGGCTGTCAGTGGGAGGCAGAATGTTGAAACATACTAAACTCTTGACAGAGGATCAAAGGATAGATTTATAGCCTAGATATGATTCTGACTTTTTTAACCTTGAATTCATTCATTCCTTATCTATGGGATACAGAAAGCAAAGAATAAACCACTGGGTCAAGCCAACGGGAACAACATTGAACTGCAATGTCGGCATTTATCTTCACAATAAATGCTTGAGGATTTAGTTAAAGACAAAACATAAGCAGGTTGTGGTCCAACAGAGACTAATTCAAATTCAAAGTGCTTTAATGCCATGTCTCATGAATTACAGTGTTGCCAAAGCAAAGACAATTAACCCAACATTCATAGACATTTACGGTAAAAACACGTTATTGGACATTTACATACTGTCATATCTACAGTACAGTATGTGTGACATATATGCATGTAATCTCACACAACATGATTGTGAGACAGGCTGACTCCTTCCTTTCCTATGGCTGTGACTGGAGATCACACGCTGGGCTGCAGCTCTGCTGAGTTTCCTCCCTCCTCCTCAGTGAGATTGGCGGATGTTCTGATCCAGGTGGGCGGTGGGATTCTGGGATTAGATGTGCTATTTTGGGGGAAGAATGTTGGTCTGAGTATTTCTCGCAGCACAGAGGAAAGTGCATCTATGTTTACGAAGAGTTACTGATTTGGCAGCACTGTTTTTCACGGATCGCTCCAATAAATCTCCCTGGAATTTGAATTTATTAATTCATTAAAGGTGGAGAGAATCCATGTAGCATTTGAGAGAAGCTAAAGATGACAAGAGCGTTGAAAATGAGTCCGTAGGGCAGTGAGAAGAGGGATCTTATCAGGGATCGTAATTGAGGACGCGAGTCTGAAGCACAACAATACAGTAAAAACATTCAAATCAAAAGATTTTATTTGCATGCCTTTTAGAGATAGAACGTTTTCATCCTTTTGTTTCTAATGAACCCTGAATGGCGTCTTTCTGAGAATAAAGAAGTGCCGGTTTTCATTGCAGAAAACATCCATCGAGAGCAGCCCCTTGTGTTTTGCTTGTGTAAAAAAAGTCCTGAAACCACGAAGGAACCCTGTACTTTATAGAGTTGACATTAAAATGTAACATAATTTAGTGAATAATGCATATTGCCCTTAAAGAATTATTGGTTAAGCTTGTTTTTGAAACAGTGGCAATGTTCACGTCTGCCTTTCAATTTCTCAAAGTGTTTCTAGGAAAATGGGACATGGAATATCTTCCCTTGAATCTTATGAAAATAAAGTACAAAGGAAATATTGAATATAAATTTAATTGGATTACAAGCAATATAGTTTTTGTGCCTTCGAAATTTAATTCAGCCGTCCACTTCTATCGTCTTTATTCAATACAGACTAGCGACTGACCCGGCGCCTATAATTTTTTGACAAAACCAAACGCTCTTAGAGTGTTCCTAAATATTTTTGACAGGTTTCACATTTTATAGGCTCTCTTGGGAAAAACTGAAATTAGATTTACTGGAGTTTCGCTTGATTAGTTTGAATGCCCAGGTTTTGTTACAGTACATTGTGGCTGGCGAGTGAGCAGGTCACCGGCTAAAAAGATATCATGCAATTTCGAAGACATTTCCTCTGTAGCCCAAAGTATAGCTTCACTCAGCTGCACCACTGAAAGGTGTCTTTTTGTTTGAGTACAGAACCTCAATGAAGAGCTCGGTGAAACAGACCAGGCTCTCCGGGGGAGTTTCAGCACCGTGGACAGAGGCCGTGAGCTCTGAACAGCGCCTACTCACTGGTCGGCGGACGGTAAAGCGGGAATGAGCGACCTCACTGACGGACTTAAACGATACTGCATTACTTTTGTTAATTTTTCCAACTAGTCTCACCGAGAGTGATACAAAGTGGTGTATTAAGATGTACGGCTGAAGTCCCGCAGGTGCTAAAATAAGAGATTAATAACTGTTATTAATTTTGTACTGTGGCTGCCGTTTTGTCTGTGGGCGAAACCCGACAGTGTCCGACTTAATCCACAGATATATGTTTATTTGCTCACAGCACAGAGTACAACGTGTGTGAACGCAGCGCCAGTGTTAGCAGAACTGCAGCTCAGGTCCGAATCATGGAAAATCAGTGAACAGCCATCGGCACAGAGTGCAATACGGAGTGTTTGCAATTCAGAAACAGAGAGGATAACCTAGAGACTTATGACCGAGGGTGAACAGGGAACGAATGTCAGAAAGATAAAAAAAATATAACGAAAGAAATAGAAGAAAAAAGAGTCAGGAAAATGAAGGTATTTACGGTTGTTTTAGAACAACGTATTTATTTCAGAAATTAGTAAAAATCAAGAAAGACATGGATATTTTACGTGTCTAAAATTACAGGTATAAAACATTGTGTGAGAGTATGAGCAGGTACATCTAATGGGAACCAAACCAAAAAACGTTAATGTTTGAGGCAGCACCCGGGAAAAGCACAGTCTGCAGTACATTTGGTGATCGCTTGTGTAAGGAATATGAATTTAGTAATAAGCCAACATCTGTTCTTTCTGTTCTTGAGTTTAGTAAAACTCCAAGAGGAAATTAAAATGGATCGAAGAATACAACCATAAAAATCACCTTGCCCCTTTATTGCTACCTTTGCTGTAATTTTCCTGGAATTTGTTTTGGAACAATATATTTATTTCGGAACTAATCTTATTTATTTTTAATTTATTTTTTAATTTATTTCTCAACTGTTTGAAATTTGTTGAGACTCCAGCACCCAACCACATACTGTACATCTTTTCAGACAGGAATATCATGGAAACAAACATTGTCTTCACACAGGGAATAATAGTAGCCCACACTTTAGTCAGGATATATGGAAAAGACAATCAATACCCATTCTCAGAAAGCAATTCGTAGAAAGCAGTTGTGTACTAAATGCAGATCTAGAAAAAAACTCTGAGGACTTGTTGAGATTCCAGCTCCAGTAGTTCTGACATTAACAGATTGTAATCTCTATAATCTTCATTACTGTACTAACTTAAATACACGTCAATCATATTGAATAAACACGTACATTCAAGTAGTCTCTAGTGCTTCTCTTTAGAGCAAATCTGTTGACATATTTCTCTGCCTATGGACAGAGATACAGTATGTGTCCAATGTGATCAAGATTCATTACTATAAATGCACGATTTAAAGAGTCAGACCACTGAAACACGATTTCCAGCAGCTGTGGACTGCTCACTTTGTTCCAGGACTCGTCACTGAAGAACTCAACACAAGGAGAAATGTAACGCAAGATGCTTTCAGTTTAGGCAGCTCTCGTGGGCCCCAGCGCAGGAATAAAACCTTTCCAAACCTGTCCCTGAGCCACTGGAGGTAAGCTTTGTTTTCTTTTGGAAGCTTGGCTTAGAGGGCTCCTCTGCATCGATTTGTGTTCTGGAGCCCTGTTCCATGTGTGCTGCAACCCAATCTCTCAGTGCACTGCTCTGGCTGGCTGTCTCCCACAAGCTTTCAATTGCAACTATCAGTTTGAGGCTCAGTTGCCTAGCGACACAGAGCAGTCAGAGCCAACTGGATGGGGAGAACTCATCACCTTCACTGCCCCAAACTGGGGATCTGCATTGCCACAGCGCTGCTCCCATCACCAACTAAAAACAACTGGGATTGCTCACACATTCTCAAGACAAACACAAAAATCATTCATCACCTCTTTTATATCTCTATAATACACTGCTCCAGGAATATAATAAATGGGAAACAAAAACTGTCTCCCTACTGTATAATTGTTTTGGAGGTTCTTTTATCCTGGGTTTTGGGAAAAACGGCATGCTAAGTAGAAAAGCCCCAAGACATTGCGATTACTGCACAGGAAATTGTCTTTTTTTGGCATTTGGCAAAAGATATCTTACTATTTCAAAATTTTATTTTCTTACAAAAATGATTTGCTTGAGAACACTGGTCTAAGGTACAAGCAAAACACCCCTTCCATTAATCAGTCTTAATCTGGCAGATGTGACATGGAAAGTGGAATATGTTAGTAGCACGTTGGCCCTCTTGACAACTGTTCAAAATGAGATTCACTAAACAAAGGATAATAACATTGACACTTCAATAAACAGACTGCTGCATGTTAATACTGTAACATCTTAAACTGAATCAAGCAGAAATAATTATTATTAATTAGCTAATTTCAATTATCATGTGAATAGGGGTGCTGTCTGGAGCTGAAATTCACTGCTTGTAATTCAGAGCCAGGACAATAAACAATCAGGGCTCTTCAGAATGGAGAAAATCAATACCCAGTCCAGCAGAGCACAGGTGGACAGATGAAAGGAAAATTGCTGTAAAGTGTTTTCCCTCACTGTCTTTCTACTTCTGCTTATGCAGCTACCCCTAATGTTACATGAGGCTCTATAAAATACAATTTAATACGTGAGCAAGGTGTTAAATTTTAACCACCACGGGAAATTTAACAGGGAAAGAATATGGTCCTCTTACTGTAATGCAGGGTGTCGAGGTACAGAAACTGTCTCTGTATAGTCTGCGTGTTTGAAACGTTTTTCTGGGGGTTAATGATAATTAGGCTTCGTGTAACAGATTTGAGCTGTTTTAGATTTTACCTACAGTAATGCTTTCTGGTTGCTGCTTAACATTTGTTGTCCTTCAATTACATTGCATGTCTTGATAATAGGTAGCAAGGTGTCATGGCATTTCTTATCAAGTCATCACTGCTGCTGGGTCCTGGTTTCGAATCTGAGTGTGGAGTTTTCATATTCCATTCCATGTTCGAACAGAGTTTCTACAGATGTTCCCAATTCCTCCCAACTTCCAAAGATGTACTGGCTAGGCTACAAGGAGTCTGTAAAATCCTGCCTGAGCCCTGAGCAATGTACTGATGTCCTAGCCAGGGTATAGTCTCTTCTTGTGACCTATGCTTCAGTCACTGGCTCTAGGTTTCTGTCAACACTGCAAAGAATAAGGAGCTTTGAAGTGGAGTACCATAGACCTGAGCACCTTGAACAGACTCCCCTGCTAAAATGAAATCTTGGGCCCCAAGATAGACTCTATGACAACTGGCAGTATGTTCCCCAGTTTTACAAAAGCAGTGTGAATGCTGCAGCCACAGAGAAGTGGCCTTCATACTGCTTCATTACTGAGCGTGTGAACAAATCACCGCTTGCAAGTGGATTAATATCGAAGTTAGTAAATAGCCTTGTCTGAAATGCTCAGTGAGCGTGAACTGACATGCGGGAGAGACCCTTTGTCACCAGGCCCTCCTCAGCCACTCTGCAGGCCTTTGCCATCTGAGCCAGACAGTGAAACAGGAACTGAGCAGCCTCTAGGTTTGTGTTGTCTGAACCATTATCGAGACGTACAGACGAAAAGGAAAAAAAAAACAGAGACAGAAATCATTTTTGACCTCCCTGTAAAAAAGAAAAAAGATGCCCCCTTCATTTTTTGATTTTGGAGTGAGACAGTAATGAAAGGGGATCTTGGTTTATTCATTCTAACAGGAGTTTTTCTTAAAAGATATTTCACTGATGCTTCAAACAAAAGCCGTTTAAACTTCCACTCTTCTATGCAGCTGGGTGTTGTACTGGAGCATTTCAGGTGAACCGCATTGCTCAAGGATACTACAGGCTCACCCAGGTTTCAAACCCACAACCTCAGAGTTATGCTCCACAGCAAGCTCAGCTGCAGGCAACGTGGGCCTTTGGCTCCTCGGGTGACAAGTGGAGAGAGACATAAACCTGTTGTATTTCAGCAAGGTATCACAGCTGTGGGTGCTTACATTATTAAAACCCAGACCAGCATGATGCAAAAAAGCACCCTCCTTTGTTACCTTTCTTATGTTAGTATTTTTATTTCAGCTGTGCTCTAGATGCCATTAACATGCAAAAAACACCCTGCTGGAGTCAGCATGCCAGCAGCTGTATCACTCTGCAACTCACAACTGGCAGCCCCACTGAAGCTCAGCAGTGTGAGCCTGGCCAGTACCTGGATGGGAGACCTCCTGGGAGAGCTAAGGCTGCTGCTGGAAGAGGTGTTAGTGGGGCCAGTAGGGGGCGCTCACCCTGTAGTCTGTGTGGATCCTAATGCCCCAGTATATTGATGGGGGCACAATACTGTAAAACAGGCACTGTCCTTTGGATGAGAAGGACTGAAGTCTGAAGTCAAGGCCCTGACTGTCTGAAGTCATTAAACCCCCAAGGCATTTCTTGAAAAGAGTAGGGGTGTTACCCCGGTGTCCTGGCCAAATTTCCCATTGGACTTTGCCAGTCATGGTGTCCTAATAATCCTCATCAGTGAACTGGCTTCATTACTCTGCTGTCCTCCCCACTGATATTATTATTATTATTAATGAAACAGACTCAGATCCATGGACATAAAGTATATTCAGGGATCTGATTCCTGCTCCTGTGTCTGGAAATAAAAACAAATTGCTCTGGGAGAAGGGGTTTTTGATCAATAAGTTATTTTGCGCCAGAGGACATCCTAGTGTTGTGGCTTCCAGGAGGCGGTGTGCTGTACCTTAGTGTGCTGTACCTTCCTCAGAGGAGCCTGATCAATGGTTTCCAAAGAGCTTCTGATACTTCGCCTACAGGCTTCACTTCCTTTGCCCCTTGTGCTGAAGGAAAACACCCCAGGCGTTCTCTTTGTCAGGAGGAATTAATAACCCTGTTTATACATCTTTAATGGCGAGTCCCTTCATTCGGTTGCTCGCAACCGCACAATCTATTTTTAATAAGCGTGCTCTCGAGAAATAGCATGGAGCTACGCCGTGAAAGTCGAGAGCCATGACGATGAACTTGGGAAATAAAGCGATGCGCTGAGCAGGGCACAGTGAATAAAATAGGTGGGGCTTGAGAACATGGGGCATGAAAGGTTCAACGCTCTGGGGCTGAGAAATGAGTTTAACTGCTGTTATATGTAGGAACTTAATTTTCCAGCCAACCCACCTGGCTGGATAAGTGAAGACCAGCACTTTATCCTGGGAGAGTTAAGGGTTTTTTTCCCCAGCGATGCTGCGGAAACATGGACAGGCTTAAGACAGCTAACGAACTCTCCACCTGCAAAATGGCATGGCTCTAAAGGCAGCGCAAATACTTTCTCCCCCACTTTGATTGTGTTCTACTTTCGGTAAGAGTGATTTCCTACAGCAAGCTGAGGAAAAGCGTCTGTACGGCGATCTCGATGCGCAGAGGTGGGAGCTGTTCAGCACTGACAGCACCATGCCGACCGGGCTGTCCTGGCTTGTGTCAGCCCTCCCCTGACAGCACCATGCCGACCGGGCTGTCCTGGCTTGTGTCAGCCCTCCCCTGACAGCACCATGCCGACCGGGCTGTCCTGGCTTGTGTCAGCCCTCCCCTGACAGCACCATGCCGACCGGGCTGTCCTGGCTTGTGTTAGCCCTCCCTCGACAGCACCTGCTGGCCTGCTGGGACTCTGCTTCCGGGAAGCCATTGAGCAGAATGAAATCTCCCTGATGCTTCGAGAGTGTCAAACAAAGCACTGCAATCCCGGCTTCTAAAAATAGCCTTGTCTTTCAGTCCAAGGGGAATGCAGACATCCCCTGTCACTTTGTCCCTCAGACTGCTTTTGTTCTGTGCAAGACCTTGAAACCGACGTGTTTTAACTAGTTTTAACCCCCGACACGGCGCCAGCTGGCACTGCTGAGACCCTCCTTGCCAAGGCAAGCTAGAATTACAGCAGAGGTGGAGACAGGTGTGAGGCGTGTGGGAGTCTGAAGGACACTGGGATGTGTTCAGTTTAGCTAGTTTAGTTGTTTAGTGCAGTACAGTACCTGAGGACAATGAAATGCTTACGTTCATGTTTCCTCACATAATAAATGACATCTCAAGCTGTTAGAGACAAGAACATAAAACAATAGCAAATGTGCCAACAACACAGTGGAAAGCAGAAGTGTAAAATACATGTAGTAGCAGTATGTATAAATGTACAGTTGGCAGTAATATACATAAGATTAGTACAGAACACAATGGCAGAAATGGTATACATTAGAAGTTAACAACTGTGATTTTCAGCAGCATTCAAACAGCAGCAATATGCACAAACCAAGCAGCGACAGTATTGTGTGTTCAGTGCAGAAGCAGTGGGGTGTAATGTGGGGGTGGGAGGAGTACGAGGTGGTGTTCAGAAGTCTGTTGTCCTGAGGCCGCACCTAGTGAAGACGGTTTGTGCCGGTGATGGCCTGGGCTGAATCCACCACCCTCTGCAGTTTTGTTACGTACTGTGAGGCCATGACAGACCTTCACCATGCCACCTTTAGTCTCAATTATCTACACTTTCTTTGACACTTGTGCTTTCTTGTCACCCTATTTGCAATCTCTCCGTTAACCTTTCCGAACTAATGCAGGTTTTCGTGTTGTTGTTTGCCTGCAGCTCTGGAACTAATTCACTGAGTCGTACATTAACGTGCAAACAAACACCCTGTTATGTCCCAGACCTCTACAGCGCATCATCAGCTCTGACTAATGGATGTCTGTGGGGCTTGTAAACAGGCCTGCGGAGGGCAGAGCAGATGGCTGGAGGCTTCACTGCTGTGCACCTCTCGCACACGCACGGGGCCTCACCTGCTGGCCCAGGTGTGCACGCCGAACGGCCTGCTCTCCGCGTACGAGAGTGAAAGTCAGGGCTCAGCATGCATCAGTGCTGTTTGCTTTCTCATCGGCCGAGTTAACAGGTATGCTGTGCCTACAGAATTGTTTTCTTAAAATATACCCCGCTCACCCTCAAATCTGATAAAACACTCAGCAGTACAAAACAATCTCCTCATTTAGAATGAATACCGCAATTCATTAAGAACATAGGAAATGTCACAAATAAGAAGGGACCACATGGTCCAGTGTGCGCATTTAGTTGTTATCCTAATATCACTACTGATGCTGATATACTCCTCTGGGTTGAGTTTGTCCATACCTTCAGGATTTAAAAGTACTCCTAAATATCCTCCTTTAGATCATCTTGCAAATCAGCCAGCAATGACTGTTGATATTCCAAATGGGAATACTTCTTGGCTGAAATCAAGTGGAGAGTTCCAAAGGGAACTGGCTCTTCCAGCTTCGTCTCTCTGATTTTCCAATGTCCGTGCCCTGCAGTCACTGCCCAGACTCGACTGGGTCGCTTACTGTCTGCTCTCCATGGTGGGATAGGAAAACAGGTGTTGAAAAAAATGTCGCATTTTATTTTGCCTAGCGACGTCTCTGTGGCGGTAATGGAACAGATGCAAAAAAACGTAGCTTCCTAGGCTGCGAGTCTAATACGGGCGCTGTGATAAGACGTGCCGCCTGCTCAGCAGGTGCGATTACGAGTCAGATCCCCCACGGCTCACAGACACCCCTCTTCCCCCGTCAGGCTGCTGCTGCAGGCAGCAGGGGAGACAGGAATGCTGCAGCCACGCCCACCTCCCCCCCGTCCTCCCTCAACAAACTCTGTTGACAGCTCTTTCTGGGACTGGAGCCAATCCTGTCTCACAGGACGAATCATAGCACCAGATGAAAACAAAACCGCTACCTGATGCAGAATAATAGTCTAAGTGCCCCCCAGCAGCTGCACTAATGTAATTGCATCCTTCTGATATTGTGCCTACTTTTCACAGCTCCTGCAGCTTCCTAGGTCACAGGCACAGCGCTCTCCTCGACACCTACAGACAGGTCTCGCAGTTGACACAAGCTGTTTGTGAGCCATCTGTTTCTGCCAAACATGAAAACATCACCAATGTCTGAAATCAAGGTTGGCACTTTGATTTCTCCTTTCTATCATATCTGTGATAGATCCACAGAGTTGGATCGAGTCCTGCACATTTTGAGTTGTTTACCGGACTTTGGGCAGTCATGCCATTAACAGCAATTGAAAGCTTACAGCTATGGCTTGTGAACTCCCTACAAGGCGTTCAATATATCTACCAACACCGAGCTTTAAAAATCAGGAAGGTTTCGCTGTCAGCATTTCACCTGTCTCAGAAGGCACATTCCCAACACACTTAGACTGGAATTCCTTTCAATGAATAAGCTCCTAAATACTATTCTCCACCATGAACTCCACGAGGAAGGGTATCTTTGCAGCAGTAGGTTGCTGTCTGGGAGAAATTTACAAACTGAGTCTTTCAGTAAATAAGGGGTAGCTCACATATTTGATCGTGTGAGAATAATGCCCGATCTGAGCAAAGCGAACCCCTGGCCAACTCATTTTGCTGGTGGCACATCTCCTAATGTCTCCAAGCTCAGGGAGCTCCATCCCAGTGCAGTGAGGCTTTCGCACAAACAAGAACCTGCAGGTTAATAATAGGCACAGTGACATGGACGTGCTGTCCTCAGCGCTAATTGACCAGAGGCACACACATCCTCAGGCCTTTATTCTGCTGGCACAGTTTCACAGCAACCAGCGGGAGTGCGTGGCATGTGCCAGGCAGCACAGCTCACCGTTCTCGCTGGGCTCGGCGCTGGGAGGCTGATGACTTGCTGGAGAAGGCAGAAACTAGCACAGCCCCAGAAGAGAGCCCTCGGCAGCTCGCAAATTAACAGGCTTCACATAAAAAAAGCTACTTACATAGGGTCTAGGACTGTTCTGTGATGCAGCACTTGTGGGTGTATTTGATTACATTCCCAGGTGGGACTGTGTCCTTTCTAGCTCCTGCTCAGTTTAAATTACTCCTTCACAGTCTTGAGTGGACCTGTTCAGTCTCAATTGCTCCTGTTCAGTCTGTATTGCTCCCGCCTAATCTCGATTGTTCCTGCCTAATCTTGATCGCTCCTGCCTAACCTCCATTGCTCCTGCTCAGTGACAGGTGTCAAGTTATTATGACTCTCTGTGAGCAAATTAATTTGCTGGCAGGTGTTAACTACTGTCTATTTTGTCTTGTTAAGGTGTGTGGAGACAGACGTCCTTAAATCAAGCTAGGTTTCATTAATTTTAGGAGATTGTACTCTTGATAAAAAATGACAGCTAGATTACATTTATCTAGTCCAAAAAATGTCGTCAGATACATTTTTTTGCTTTCAAAGCCCTGTTCTCTTTTTATAGCAACATGAGCTCTGATTTTCTATATTATTTGTTTCATTTTTTGGTTTTCTTCCTGATTGTGAAATAAGATGTAAATGTATATTGATATATATCTAGTTCTAAACCAAAAGGCTTCAGTATAGAGCAGTGGCTCTAGGAGGCTCATGGGTTCAAATTCCAGGTGGGAACCTGCTGTTGTAAAGTACTTAACTCAAGTTGCTAAAGTGACTGTCCTACTGTATAAATGGATCTTCCGGTTGTCATTTTGAATTCATGCCAGTTCATTTATGATCTGCCACTTGTGTCATATTCTGTATTAGAAATTTGTTTCAGGCTCCTGCAACCCGAAGATGTAACGGCCTGCAACACTTTGACACCAGCAGCAGCTCATCTACTGGATGTCTGTTTCTGTAAGAGGCTGAAGAGGTAGAAATCTCCGGGTGATTTCAGCCAGGCCGGGGCTATGAGGTGGATGGGTCATAACACTTCTGAATTGCAATAATGTGCATAATGATTCGGAATCAGGAAAGCCATGTACAATCAAGGGTGTGACACTGCATTTTCTTTCAGGAAGACAACATCCTAAAACATCTGCCCAGGTTGTTTTCTGCAAAGGGTCTGCTGTAGCACTCAATGCCTGCCATCTTTAAACTGACAGGTGGCATGCTCTTTTGAGCTCATGCTGATGCAGAGGGGGGTTACAATGTTTCACTTAAACATATCTGTGAGAGCAGCGTTATTCCACTTGTTGGATAACCTGTTAGTTCAACCAATACAAACACAATTGAATTTATCTATCCACTGTTCATTGCTCTTTTTATTCTGTTGTAGGTAACTTTATGGTTTAAAGGAAACTCCTCAAAACAAAAGGGATAAAAGTGAGATGTCTTGATCTGGGTGTTTGTATAGATCTTAGTGATTAAGTGGCTTTTTTCTGGGGCAGGACTGATATGCAGAGGTTAAAATGGTAGGGACTTATTTTGACGCTGGCATTTTAGAAAAGCAAGACAACCAGACAGAACTGCATCACACTGACGCACAAACACAATCCTAAGCACAGGATGTGATTTTTTGCACACTCACTGGGACACAGAGAACAGTGCACACACAGCTCACATCCTCACAGCTCCTCCTGAGGGATAATCTGACAGCACAGGTCTGTTCACACGCTGCACAGCACATCAGAGCTGGTAATGATGCCGTCTCTCCCTCAGAGGATCAAACCATCTAAAAATACTTTCAAATCAAATGTTGTTGTTTTTTTTATTGAATAAAAGCAACAGCCTGTTAGATTCATCCAGAAGGTGGATTTGGATACAACGCACTGTTTGCTTCTGATGAACAGAAATGAAAGGAATTGCTTCACTGAGTTTCATGTGTATTTTTGCATCAGGTCAAGAGTGGATGAACAAATGCTTGTCAGATTTTAAAGGCACTATTTCCACTACAGAGAAATGCATTTAAACTATGGGAAAGTGCATTTGAAACTGAGAATCGGAAGCAAGTCTTCACACAAATTCATGTAGGGATCTGGAAGAAGCTACCAAGCTCCTGCCAAACAAGACCCCGAGCCCTTTGTATCCAATCCAGGCGACCTGCTGTGTTGTACATGTGGAGACCAGGCACGCGACCTGGATCTGGGAATAGCGAGAGCCCTGCTGTTTCGCAGAAACCCGCCAGTTCGATCAGCCACAGCTGACGACACAGATCGAAAAGCTGTACCGTGGACCACATGAAGAAGAGCGGTCGATACAGTCTTTCTTTCGCACCCGGGTGTGGCCTCTGTCGAGGTTCCATAACTGTTCAGCTCCTGTTGCCTGCTGCACCTCTTGGCAGAAAGACCGGACAGAACAATGACTCGCTGTTGGCCTGCCTGACGTTGTGATCCAAGAACAGTTCGCAGGAGAATCCCAGGGGAAGTACAGTAGGTCAGGTAACAAAACCATAAACAGGCAATGACAGAAGATGCTTCTTTTCCTCATTTACAGCATCTCAATAAACGGAACACATTTTTTCCCATGGCAACTTAGGATGGCCAAATTTATTTCCGGAGCAGGTCTGAAGTAGGCTTCTCTGCATTCTCCGCATGGTCCGCACAGCTGATGAAAGGATTCAGTTATTGATTTCTACCAGGTCAGTGGTGATACAAGAATAGAGCATGCCCTTGTTGGCTGTTGTGCTCAATCGCCAAGGGACCAAGATTCAGGGTCACTGCCTAAAACTCTCTAATCGCGGCGAGCCGGTCTCCCTCTGGGTCCAGCGCTGCCTCCTCAGAGCCTCTTGTTTTAACCGAAGTCAATTAGAAATGGTCAACCAGTGCAATTAATCAGGTCAGTCTTTATTAGAGGCGCCCAGCGCTCGCTGTGGCACTAGAACGCTGCTTGCTTTCGTTTCTGTGTTGTAAGCAGTGAATTTAAATGCCGATTGTCTGTCTTTCTCCGAAGCGAAGATTTACGTTGTTGTTTTGTTTTTTTTTGTGCTGTAAAGCGAATCGCAGTGAAACAAATACCAGGAAATGTAGGGAAAAAGGTGTAGCATGGGTCTGTTTGTGTTGATGTGCGCGCATTGGAGAGCATGAACTGAATAATTATTTCTAGTCAGAGGTTAACAGTAAGATGCGAGCGTGCGATGTGTGAGGATGATGATGATTGTTGAGCTAGTCCCCCCCCCCCCCAACTCCACGACCACCACACCGCACACACCACGCTTACCCTCCCCAACCCTCTTCTTCCCCGCCCCTCTCCTAGGCTCTGCTGCACAGCCTGAGTCCGCCCTGATGCCCGCAATTACCGGGCTCGGCTGCCGCGTCTCCCCCCGGTTCTCACAAAGGACTTCACCTTCAGTCCGGCCGCAGGCAGGCGACGCGGCTCGGTCCCTGTGTGCGCCGCCGTCCACAGTATCATGGAGGAGAAGCGTCAAGGTCGTGGGCGCATCTAGAAGCTGCTCGCGCGGGCGACTCGCCTAGAAAGTCAAGGTAAGGAGACTGATGAACAACCACTCCCGGGAACACGGGCAAACCTGTCGTTGTTCGCCTGGGCAGTTCTCGGGCACTTGGTGTTTTAACATTTTCCCGCAGACCGTGCAATTAGAAATGTGGGGGTTTGGACGGGAGGGCATATTCGTGATGGTCACATATTTCCTCACTGCATGATATAACTCCAATGCAGCATACTGTACGGCTACACGGCAACGTTTCGTGTTTTCGTCTCAGTTTTCGTCGTCTGTCCGTGTAATTGTGTTACGGTGCTGCGTCTCCTGTGTACACGGTGCGGGGTGCCTGATGAATCGGGCTTGTTACAAGTCGGGCTCTTGGTGCGATTAAAGTCGTTACAGACACATTAAAGGCTTATCAAAACCGAGCTCTCCAGTCATCCACGGATTCTGATTTTAGCATGCATCAAAAACGACCGCCTTAGCTTTCCGTCCTGCTTTTTAAAAAAAATGCTTCGCACTGTTTGAACTGTTTTCAATACCGACCGACGATTTTTATTTTTTTTTAAAACCAGCTTTTCTTTGTTACACACTAGACAGCGGCGTAGGCTGTCCTCCCTTAGCTCGTGAATATCCGCCGCTACCGTAGCACAACGCTTGCACCTACTGTACATCAATGTCACAGGTGCAGCGTTTAACTACTTGAAAAGGAAGGAAAATGTGCACATTCCGGTTACCTTACGAGTACAGTGTGTAGGCTGGTGATTAATAACCTTTGGTGTTTTTTAATGCATGCGGTTCCAGGGAGACTGGAAACACGCTGATGCCTCCCTGTGGTTTTGTTCTAGATAGCGAGGTACGATGAATGAAGGGGCGCAGGTTAATGCAAGCTGGCTGTCTCAGGACTACTCCCATGCTGAAGGTGGCGCTGCAGAGAACGTGACAGCTGCCGTGTCTTCCCTAGTGCCCGTCGTCGACACAGAGCCCGAGCTCATCGTCAACCCCTGGGACATCGTCCTGTGCACCTCCGGGACCCTGATCGCCTGCGAGAATGCCATCGTGGTCCTCATCATCTTCCACAACCCCAGCCTGCGGGCGCCCATGTTTCTGCTGATCGGCAGCCTGGCTCTGGCCGACCTTCTGGCCGGGCTGGGCCTGGTCATCAACTTCGTCTTCGCCTACCTGCTGCAGTCCGACTCCGCCAAGCTGGTGACCGTGGGGCTGATCGTGGCCTCTTTCTCGGCCTCCGTGTGCAGCCTGCTGGCCATCACCATCGACCGCTACCTGTCCCTGTACTACGCGCTGACCTACAACTCCGAGCGGACGGTCACCTTCACTTACGTCATGCTGCTGGTCCTGTGGGGGGGGTCCATCTGCCTGGGCCTGCTGCCCGTCACGGGGGTCAACTGCCTGCGGGACGAGTCGACCTGCAGCATCATCCGCCCGCTGACCAAGAACAACGTGGCCGTGCTGTCCGTGTCCTTCCTGCTGATGTTCGGCCTCATGCTGCAGCTGTACGTGCAGATCTGCAAGATCGTCCTGCGGCACGCCCACCAGATCGCCCTGCAGCACCACTTCCTGGCCACCTCGCACTACGTCACCACCCGCAAGGGCGTCTCCACGCTGGCCATCATCTTGGGCACCTTCGCGGCGTGCTGGATGCCCTTCACCCTCTACTCCCTGATCGCAGACTACACCTACCCCTCTATATACACCTACGCCACTCTGGTGCCCGCCACCTACAACTCCATCATCAACCCCGTCATCTACGCCTTCCGCAACCAGGAGATCCAGAAGGCGCTGTGGCTCATATGCTGTGGCTGCGTGCCGGCCAGCGTTTCTCAGAGAGCACGCTCCCCCAGCGACGTGTGAGCCCCCGTGGGGAACTGACACACCCGTCTTCTCTTTGGGCACACGGTGGGGGGTGGGGGGGAAGAAGGGGGGGCCGCTGGATGCTTGTGGCTTTTTTTATTTTTGGTTTTCCTGGCTTGCGTTTCTCAGGCAATCTTCAGGTAGCCATGCCTTTATCGTTCATCGGGAGAAGACCAGTGCTGTGCTTGTTGGCTTTTAGTAGGCGCAGGTGTTGAATGGGCCGGCTGTTTTTGTAAGTACAGTACACTTCTCCATCCACCCTTCCATCCATCCATCTGGTCGGCACAGGATAGGAAAACGTAGGCCCTACTAGAACTCAAGTGTGATTCGTGATCCGTAACCTAGAGACTCAAGACTTAGAAAATTAAAAGGACAACAACTATTATGTGCAAAAGCTTAGAGCCAAGACTGCGTGTAGGGAAAAGTATGTGTCTGCATGATGCAGTCTGTACCCAAGATGCAGGAGATCTGACATGTTTTCTGAGAATCCTTTTGCTCTCGGCTTCATAGGATTGATCATTGAGATGCTCCACCACTCCCAGTAGTGACACCGCTGTGAGACAGCGGGAGGCAGGAGAGAGGAGGATGAGAAATTAGAAATGCAAGAGTCCCTTGCTCCTCATTTCATTTTGCTAGTCGAGGGGTTTCAAAGAGTTTCTGATTGTTTTCTGCGGCTCGCTGAGGAAATCCCTTCTCGATGTGCATGTGAAACAAAGGTCTGTCTGTATAAGTACAGCAAGATGGTATGAGCTGACACGCTCACACACACACACGCGTGCGCGCGTGCATGCTCCGGTGGCCGAAGGCAGCAGCTCTGATCGGCGAGCGGCGTGTCTCTGGCTGCACATCACGAGCCCAGCCGCAGCTACAGTAACGTGCCCTGCAAGTTAAAAACGAGCCGGCAGAGCAGCTGTGCTAAAAATAGAGCAGGGCTGGAGCTGAGGCTGTATCTGCGGCAGACTCTCAAGAATATTAACTGGGTGACACCAGTGTGAGCCTTCTGAATGAGTCGTCTGGAAATTTGGCCAAGCTTTGGTGCAGCTCTTTTCTGTTTTGGAGAAAGGCTCCTCTTTCACACCGAAGGGCAACACAAACAGTAACGCGGTCCCTAGTTGCTTCATGTTCGTGAGAGAGGAACGTCTAAGTAAAACTGCTATTAGCCCCATAGCTAGAAAAATCCACAAGCCACAATGGATGTATTAAACGTATAGTGACTCATATAATGCCTTGATTTATAAAAATATTTTAAAAGTAGCTTTTAAATAGAAATACCATTGTTAGGTGGCTTTATTTTATCATTAGAGCATAGTTTAATGAAGCTCCTTGAAGAATATTATTCTTTTTATCTTTACAGTAGGGTTAGTAATACTATGTTTAATACAATTTTACATATCTCCTGGACTGTACAGAATAACCTGAAAATGTGCTGTCAGTGTATTGAGTGTCTTATAACTTAGTGCGCAGCTCAACATCTTCTGTAGGTTCCAGGGCTGAATGGTTTTTAATGAATAATTCATCATATCGCAAACCCAAACCAGCCATTGTTAAGTATGGAAAGCAGACTCCCTAAAGCTGAACCGTTAACAGATTTTTAAGATCTGTACCATCACATGAGCTCTTAGGCTGTTGGACAGATGGTAGTAACTACCTGGAGTGCTAATAAGGTTCTCCTCGCGGTAGTGAAACATGTGAGCGTTGATTACTGTAACGAAATGGCCCAAATAACCAGTAGAGCTGTCGTGAAGCTACAGCTGCTCCACTGACATGTTTTAAGCAAAAAACAGCTTCCATCGTCCCAGATGTCAGTGACAATTCTAGACTCTCATTTTATTCACCTTAACTGTTGCTCAGTCTCCTGTTTATGATCTTTCTCAGCCTGCCTTTTGAAGAATCCGGATCAAAGCATTATACATTGATATTTATTTCAGTTTCTCTCTTTTGTGTGTGTCAAAAGTCAATTAGCAATAACTAAATCCTGACATTATTTTTCCCCTTTTGGTATGAAACGAACTCCCGAGAATTACAGCAATATTCAAACAGCAATAAAAAGCTCATTCCAGCCACAAGCTCAGTACAAGTATTTTAATAGAAGCTATTTGAGTTCAAGGGCACTCTGCAATTACTCCAGCTTTGGTATTGAAATACTCAATGGGGATTCAAATGATGAGTGATTATTTTAAGTAACAGAAAGCACATACTGTGACTTACTATGTTTGATATCCTAATTTGTTTACTATCCCTTTAAAGGACAGTTAAGAACAACAACGTTATTTGGAAATCAGAACATACCACACAAATACAGACCATTAATACTCTTTTCATACAAGTATTCGCCAACGTTCAACCACGGTGTTCTGTTCAGTCTTTTCTGATATCTAAGGTAGAAAGGTTTTCCTTGTAGTTGCTTTTCAGTATGGGGCCTGTGTGCTGAGGTATCTGTACTGCCTCAATGGAAGGATATTGCACAAGATCGGTGTACTTTTATATGTTTCAGTACTGCAGAACAGAAAAGGGAAACGTTCAGGAAATTGCTACCGTGATTTTTCTTGAGGTACAGCATCAGATGTTTAGTACTTGCGGTTCCGTCCTGCGGGTTTCATCAGTAAGGCAGGGTCTTCATATTCACAGCGGTGGGGTCTGACAGCTTCCTCCCCTGCTCAGCTCGCCATTATTTGATTTAACCCTCAGCTGAACCTACGACCTGGTTAAAACAGAGCAGAGTTTCCAGCTGCTACAGCACTTCCTCGGTGACCGGAGGTTCCGAACAGCAGTTAGGAAGGGTGAATTCAGTAAATGCTTATTTATATTCAGTTACTGTAAGTGAGTGAGAGGTTATCTAGGAAGACTTTGGGTCACAGCTCGCTGGGTTTGGAAGGCCCCCATTAAGGCCTTAAACAATGTATATGGAGCAGCAATTCAACATAGAATTATTGCTGCCCCTGTCTGGGTACCTTTCAGTCCACAGCACTTTTGTTTATTTTCTCCTTGCTATATGAACAGGCATGTGCAATAAAATCTGCAAGCGAGCCCGGTCCCTCTGGCTGTCTGGACGGGTTCTGCTTCTGCACACCTGCTCTTCTCAAAAACATGCCTGTAGAGTAATGTGCTTCCTCCAATGAGCTGGGCTGAGGCACTGCTGAATCCTAGCCACTTTTCAGATACGCCGCTGTACAGATGCCGACTGGCTTGCAGGGAAGAGCAGCCTCAGCAGTCAGATCCCCTTCCCTTTCAGTATGGCTCCAGCCCCATCATCCATTTGAATCCCCGACCTGTGAAGGATTGCCTGAGAAACATGAGCGTTTGTTCCGGAGCCAGGAGCACAGCTGGGGATCTCCCTCCTGGTGCTTTACCCCCTGTAGTCAGTGTCCAGGAACTCCGGACCTGACACTTCTCTTGCGCTGTCTAACATGCTGAATCCTAAGGGAAGGACCAGTCTTCCCCTCATGCCAAGAAAATTGTACATCCTCGGCCTTATCGCCTCTTAGTGGGGCCTACAGAGAAGTCAACAGAACAATGCAGATACAGACAGAAACGTCAACAGAACTGTGTAGAGACAGGCTGAGAGAGAAGTCAACAGAACTGTGTAGATAAAGACTCAGAGAGAAGTTAACAGAACTGTGCAGATACAGGCTCAGAGAGAAGTCAACAGAACTGGAGTCAGGTTCAGAGTGTAGTCAACAGAACCGTACAGATACAGGCTCAGAGGAAGTCAACAGGACTGTCACAGTCACACAGTTTTGATTCTGTGTTACAATCACTGTAAGAGGCTGTTAATAATTGGTATGTGAAACATTTTCCTTCATTCCATTCAGATTTTTTTAATGTTATGGAAGATTCTGAGTTTATTTGAGCAGTTCTGTGTGTGACTGCTACTGAACTGCACTGGAAGCTGACCTGGGTAGCGAATTCACGGTGGAATGGATTGGCTAAGGTGTTTTCATACACTGGAGGCTGTACACAGAGGGCTGCCCCCGCAAGAGGCCAGCATGTGTGAGCTGTGGATGAAGAGAAGGGGGCAAAGAGGGAAAACTTCCTCCACCACCTTGTGTGGGGCTGTGCACTACATCTGCAAGCACAGGACTGTCATCTCTACCCATTCCCACAAGATAGCCTTAACTCTGTAGCATCTGTAGTCCAGGAAGAGCTGATGCTTCATTCTGGGGATAGTGTTCAGGTGGGAGCTGGAGAATCCTGCCCAGGAAGCTGCTGTATTTCTGTCCTGTGACAGTACTGGGGGGGATTCTCCGCCAGACCCCGGCCCCTGCTGTGGTCCGTCAATGCCGTGACTGGACAGAATGCCTTTGAAAGGAAAAAGAACTAAAGAGGCAGCATAAATGGAGACACACTGGATATGAATTTGTAGAAAACGCAGCTGACTAGAGGAGCCTGTTCTAACTTGTCTATCATAAATGTCCAGGTCTATGGCTGACCTGTTTACAGTGTTTTAAGCCAGGAATATTCTGCATTAAGATGATCAAGGAGGAATCCCACTCAGTCCCTGGTGGTCTCTCATCAGCCTGTGGGCCAGTAGTTCCCATGGCCAGGACCCCAGGGTCACTCAAGGACTGCCCAGGCTCGACTCCAGTGTACCCAGGGGCCTGGACAGAGCAGCTGGTCAGATTGCTCTCCACAGCTGCTTCAATCTGGGGTTCCTTAGAGACTCCGGATTCCTTCTCCATTCGCAGTAGGATTCTGCAGGCACGTTCCTGGACAGAACCTGCTCTCCTGGTGGAATTACGTCGGAATGTTTTAAGCGGGCTCAAATGCAGGTAGGGATGGGGGATCCTCAGAGGTGTCAGCACGATCAGCGGAGCTCCCTTGGGGGTGGGGTACAGTCTAATACCTGGGCAGAAGAGTCCCCAATCGCCCCCGCCAGCCTGCCCGCCTGCATTGTACAAGGAGTCAAGATCAGTGAATCATACTTCCACACACTTCAGGCAATAACAGTACTGCTGATATTCTTCAAGAAAATATTTCTATTTTCTGATATTCATTAGTATGTAATTAAGGTTTTCCAGCTTGTTTTTAACTAGATCTTGCCCAGGTCTTGAAGGTGTATTTGTGCACAATATTCAGGCCCCATTGCATCAAGTACTGTAGCTTCTATTGCAGAGCGCTGCGTGACAGTGTTGCATAGTGGAGGGCTGGCCAGACTGTCTGGCAGGTTTCACAGGTGCCATTTAATCAACCCTAGCTCACCACCCGATAGCCTTGCGCTTTTACCAGTAAATATTAGGTCACTTTTGGTCATTCTGATCTCGTTTGGAGAAAATACACTGGTCGAGGGCTGACGCTGACCAGCCCAGCTGGACGGTGCACCACTTGCAATTAAGCCCAGGACTCCAGGAGAGAGTAAGCTGCCGTTTCTTTTCTTTACACAGGACTCGCAGTTACAGTCACAGACGGGAGGATTGGCAGCTGTCCACATCTGCTAATGCAAATGGGGTCTTAACTGCTACTTATTAGCATGAATTACTGCCCATTAGCCTTTGAAAGGATACCTCTGATAAAGACAATTTAGCAAACAATGCTTGTTGAGCTACTGTAGATGGTTAGTATTTTCAGTGAACTGTGCCAGTGCTTCCCTCTGCTGCTGTACCTGCTACTCCATGAGTAATGCAGCAACATCTCGTTTCACTCCAGAAAGCCCAAAGCCTCAGCTGCACTCACCTGCTGTAGGGTTCGAATGTTTTCTGATACTGCTATGCAAAAGTCTTAGACATCTGACATTAGACACAATCAGCGAATACAAAATCGACATGTAATGAGCAGCAACGATTTGCTCAGTTTATCTGGCAATTCTACCGAGTTTTGACTTATTAATACAGCTATCTTTGGGTGAACAGATTGTCTAAGACTTTTCTCACAGCAGTGCTTGTTATTGAAAGCGTCTTGTTTGACACTTCCCATTATGGAACTTAACGTGTTGATATTGTACATTTACTAAACGGATTGATTCCAAATGTGTTAGACATGTATATCTAGATGCATATACCATTGAGAGGAAAAGTTATAAAACCTCTTAGAAATATGATTTCATATAAAGTATTGGACTGTTAAAAGACAGGCTCAGACCAAAACAGTGAGGAGACTTGTATGTGTGTGTGTACACTGCTTTGAAAATGAAAACTGTTGTGCTTTAAAGGTCCACTTCCCCTTGCCTAATGGGACTTACACTCTATTCATGCCTTACTGAGACACCTGCTGGGGAGACTGCAGTACTGCAAGTCCAGTGCCTGCTTTCATTTTTCTTTTCTAGTGTGGAGACTCTATCGCTCACCCCCCCCCCCCCCCCTCACTTTCTTGATCTCTTTCACTCATTCCTGTACAGCCTCTCTGCCCAGACACAGGGGTCATGCAGTAGGAAAAAAATAGCTAAATAGCTATAGCGTGCCAAGTCTAAACATTGACTTTACTTAGTGTATGTGAAATGCAGCTTAAAAAAATGTGAAGTGTTGAGCTTTTGGGAGAAGCAAGGAACCATTCACTGCTGTGGTTAAGTGCTTTCTACATAGTGACAGAGATAAATAAGAGCATGTTCTGCGCATACTATATATATATAGCAGATGTCAAGCCCCAATATGGTGTGCACAAAGGCTCAGACATAGCTACAGAGCAAACTGTAAAAATGTTGAGTAGTTTAACTGTGAAATGCACTTTATTTTTAACAGAAATGGCACAAAAGATTACGTATCTGCAAAATTAAGAAATGATAATCAACCTGCACTAATCAAGACATTGTAATTACATTGTGTGTGTGACAGTGGTGTATATTTTTTGCAGCGTGTTTGTAATTTTTAATTGCTTTGGATAGTACGATGACTTCTGAGATATTGTTAATTTTGTATGAAACAATGTGCTGTGTATTATAAATAAACCTTTTTTTGTTTTTTACATAAGGCACTGAGACTGGGCTGTTGCCTTGCTGAGACATCTTCCTTTTCAGCAGCCTGAGTTTTACACAAGTCTGACACATGGCTAACTGGACGCAGTATGTTCTTTAGAAACAGCATGCATTATTAAACACTTAGCAAAGCCAGGCAAGAAGAAGTGTTCTTTCCCTACCACCTACCTGCTTCCACAGTACAAGTGATCAGCAATGTTAATAATGTTAATAGCTTTACTAGATAACTGCACTAAACCACAGATGGGTCAAGCAATGATTCCCAGCCCAGGTCCTGGAGGAACTATGGCTGCTGGTTTACACTTTCAATCAACATGTCCCTGAAGTTTCATTGTCAAAAATGTTCTACTTCAAGGGAACAGTTTTCAACACTGTCAGCACACAGAACTTCATGCGTACTCTCTACAACCTGCTGTCTATTATTCCTGACTAAACAGCTAAACTCTTGTTGACTGAACTCTTACCTAGTTTATCAGCTGATGATGGACAGACGCAAGCGGGTATGATAACTTTATCAGACACATCAGTAGGCTCACCCTTGTTTCAGACACACCCACAATGAGTGCGACACTAACCAGCACAACTATACGAGGCACATCCAAAACGAGTGTTTTTGTCCTTCTGCAGAGGTCCAAGAAATCTTCACAAGGGCAGTTTCGAAACTCAGAATTGGTTCAGGGATAAAACCAATTACATATCTCATTTACATTTTTAAAAACTGAAAGCACATTTTATAGATTGGCCACAAATTGGAAAAAAAAATACAATTATCCTGTGATAAAGGACACAGATGGATCAAAAAGCCAGAAGAGGCAGTGACCAGGACCAAGGTTGGGAATGGCTGGCCTAGAGCACAGACACTGCAATTAATATCAAATTGTAGAGGAGTACCTTTTAATACAAGACGGTGGTTCTCTAGTTTTTCATTCAGGCAGCTGTTCCTCTTGTCCTCTTGCAGACAGGGTGGATCTGCTTCATGCAGAGGGCTGTCAGACCTGCCATCATTCAGCACCAGCTCAAAACAAAGTGGCAGACGAGCACAACCGACAGATCCACATTATGGACGTACGCCGACATCTGAAATTCAAATGTGGCCCTTAGCTTCCTCTGGGCGATGGTACTGCTTTGTCTAAAAGCTGAATTATCCAGGTCAGATGGAAAGATATATGCCAATTTGACATTCATGAAGAACTGGTCTGAATAATTGTTTTTTTATAGCCTCACAGTAAGGGGTTGTTTTCCGCTCATTAAGTTTTCGAAGCCTTGGATAAATGCAACAAAGTATTTTATTTTTCCGTTGAGTGGTTTTTTTTTTTTGTTTCATTAGATACTTATCAACTAGCTCAGTGTGCATCTCCAATAAAAGCATAATGAGGGGATGGCTAACAGAGTACAGAGCAAAAGACACCAAGTCTCGTCCTCCACAGAGACAGTGAAGTTGAGTAGCTGTAATAATCCGTGCTGGGAGCTGTCCCCTTCAACCCAAGAGATTGATGGTAACCTAGGAGCACAACAGACAAACAGGAAATGGAGACATCTATTTTTAATCGATCAAATTACTCTATTAATATTTTGTACCCTCTTGTGCTGTTTTATTGTGGGGAAAATCTGTCTCCCTTGGGGCACAGAGGTAGGACAGTCACTCTTGTTGCCACACAGCCAGAACAAGAAACTGCGCACGACACACACATGACACAGGAGAATTAGAACTGGGATTTATTTCACATGAGTCGCTCGTACAGATCCAGAGCCACACCGACCTCAGAACACAGAAGCTGCTGACCTCACGGTTTCACAGGTGGCAGGTGAAAAGCAGATGAGCAGAAAATGAGATCCGTTCCATGGTATTTCTCTCAGGCTCGTACTCCAGTAGGCTCCCGTTATTAAGATGGTTAAAATGCCCCATGCTGAAATTCACCACCTGTAAAATACAGTAAGGACAACCTCCAAAAAGTGCCTGCACAAACTTTGCTCCAGTTTCAACTACATTTAAGTGGAAAATAAAATCTTTTACTTCTCCTTTGCTCTTTATGCCACCTACGCTCTCATGAGATACATTTCCATCTCAGGCTTTTTTTAAATAAACTTGCACAAAGTGGGAGCAAATTTTGCTGCAGACCAACCAGTTTTGGAAATTCTCCTTTGGGCATTTACCATTTGCTGTTCACGAGCCCCTGGTGATGCCCAGCAGGGCTCAGGATGAGCTGGAATGTGAGCAGGAGAATCCAGAGAGTCTGGAACAGCACTGGAAAACTCAGCTGGATTTTTCATTTCTTATCCAGTCCCAAATTCCACTAATTTTATATCTTCAACTAATCATCAAGAGAAGAAAATGAACATAAATGCCAACCAAGGCCTAAACAAAAAGCAGATCCTTTTCTTTTTCCATCTACAAAAGCATAAACAAAATAAATTTTAATAAGTAATGCCTGTCAGAGCTGTCATGACTCTATAATCTTCAGAGAATCTTTCTTGGAATATAAGCACAAGAAAACCCTATTTTAACTTGTTGCATTGCTTGAATCACAAGCTTAAATGTCAAAATCTCTGAAATATCTTTATACACAACATCAAAGAAGCAGTTCCCCCAGCTTCAGAAAGCTATTATGTGCACACACCTACTATATATAGTGCATTTTCCTGAACTGGAAGAATGTGCCATAACTCAGCCCCGTTTCTTTACTGTAAATGATCCACAGGCACGTGCCACAATAAATTAACAACTTCATGGCATCAGAAGATTCTTTTGCCATTTATAAAGGGATCTTAGATTTTCATAAACAGCACAATGCCCATCATTTCAAGAATACAAGCAACTGAGTGGAGCCAGTTCTTTAAAAAGAAAATTTTAGATTTTGAAAGAAAAATACATTATCTGATTTGTTACTTTATATGGGTTATTAGTGGGGGTTTTTTGTCTATGTTACTTGATTTAGGTACAAACAACCTCCACTACCTTCTGTAAGCAGCAGCTGTAAAGCTAGTTATGATTGTCTTTCCCAGCAAAAACCTAGGATCCCTCACACTATATTCTAATTTATACCACATCACCGTCTAAGCCCCCGAAGCAGGGAATCTGACAGCAGGAAGACTGGTCTCATTACTAAGCATGGGTCCCTGACAGACCTCCATGCACACAATTTCATTCTTGCTTTCACTGGGTTTGGTTTCGCAAACACGCCACCTTCCCATGTCCATCGGCGACACGTTTGTGAAAGCAAAGCCACACAGGTGTACCGGTTCTCCAGATGCGGATGCAAAACATCTTTCAACTCAACATGGAGCGAAAAGAAAGACGACACCGATAGATTACTTCAGCAGCTCAGCTCATCATCGTTTGGACAGAGGGAAAAAGGAACCATGCAGTAAATGAACGACGTATTATTCTACCCGGTGACTTTTTAAGATATGCTACTATCTTATAACATTAGAACAGAACCTTTCAGGATGCCGACAGGTATGTCTGAGGCCCAGCAGAGCTTACGCTTTCACTTGCAACATCTGTTTAAAGCCAACAAGTAGCACATGGTTTGTGGTTAGCAGAAGAAACCAAGACTACTCTAGTGCTGAATTCACTCCTGTCCGGCAGCGTTCAGACATCAGGCTCCCGGGGAGTGCAACGGAACTGTGGTAGAGAAGTTATCATTAGACAGCACTTAAGTGCACAAGCTCATGAGCATTGGACCAGGGGCAAATAAAACAGAAACCTGCTGGATTAACATTTTAAGTAGTGCTGTGCTTGGGGCTGACAACATCTGATAATCTCCAGCTTTCTTTCGGTGCCCGACATGCCAATTTGTGCTTTAAATGACTGATTATGATGAGATGGAGCAACACCTCTGAAACGGCCATCTAGAGTTTGCATCGAGTTGCTTTTAAGGTATTTCTGCTTGCTCCCAGTGAAGTGCTGTTTCAAGCCGTGAAGCAAACTCTTGGTTCCCAGTGCTGATCTGGCAGCAGGGTCCAGTGGGGACTCTCCACCAGCCAGCCTCCGCGAAGGCTGTGGGAGGGCCTGCATCTGCGAGCATCACCATAACCAATGGGAATGACAGTGAGGCCCGTTAACTGAGCTGTCTTGTCCATTTCAGCAGATCTTTTATGAGCTGCTGACTCACGCATACCATAGTGAGCACAAAACTCAATACTGTGCATAGTTAACAGCAGAAAATGACATGTCCATGGTACTGGGTATTTCATGCTTGCTACCTAATCGCATGTAAAAAACAGTCTGCCGGTGTTCGTCAAACTTGAAATGCGGTGCAGCGAGAGTGGTGCTGAAGAAACCCAGCCACCAGGAACTGTTTTTCCCCTCTCTCCTGCAACGTTCAGATTGCACTAATTTATCGAGAGTCGGCATGAGCACAATCGTCTTAATGCAGGAGAACACAACATCCTTGTTCTTCCCAGGAGAATCAGATTTCAATCAGACTGAGCCACTCAAGAAGATCTCCAATATCCTACAGCTGCTTGACTCGTTAAGTGTCTCAAATACGGGCTCTGCTGTTTGACGCGTCTGTGTGCGAGACAGTGGTGACGCAGGTAAAAGCCCAAACCGCACCCCAGTTTCCGCCGGGGTGCGCTCATCGGTCAGTGTAGGGGTGTCACGCGGTGCACCAGTCAGCTGCCGAGGGGGTGATGGCGGTGGTAGACGGTGGGGGGTGTCGGGCCATCCGGGGGGAAGGGGCGGCGTCAGTCGGACCACTCGTTATCATCCAGCTCCGAGTCGTCGTCGGAGTCGCTGTACTCCACGGCGATGCGGCGGGAGAGGATCGTCGCCACGTCGTTGCCCACGGGCTCCCGCTTGGCCTGCTGCTCCTGCTGCTCCTGCACCTTCTTCAGCTGGATACCTGGCGCACACACACACGGCACAGAGAGCACACGCAGGGTTGGGCACCGGTATGGCAGACCCCTCGGATCTCAGCACAAACTAGGAGACCATGTCTGCCGTCTGCTGGAACCCCCTTTCGCCACGCGTGACGGGCTCTACGACTCCTGCAGCAATCTGTGCAGGCCTGCTGCAAGATACTGCCGTAGGCGACAACACACAGCCCACCCCTGTGCAGGGCGGAGGGGTTGTGCTCCTGCAGAGCAGAGCGTTCGGGAAACCCACGTCGGAGGAACACCCCTTGTGTGGTAAAGAGGGTCTGTGATCGTGGCTGTGGAGCCACCCCTGCAGCCCAGATACCTGTAGTTACACACAAAGGCGTGGCCCTACCCGAACTCAGCTGTGTATATAATCACATTGTACTACAATAAAGGCACGGTTACGCGTGGGAAATAACCATTAAACATGGACCTTTGAAGGGCGAAAGCTGTGGACCTCCAGCTTATCCAGAATCTTCACTTTTTCCCCACTGATGCCATAATCTTACGGTGGAGTTCTCTCCTCTACAGGACCACTATCACTAGCGGGGCCTTGGGAATTGATGCCTTATGGGTTTGGAAGGGTGTTGACCAACAAGAAGCTCAAAAACTTAAAAAAGGGGATTTACCAAACTTCCCGCAGTAACAGTGCGCAGGAGACAGAGAGAGGACAGGCAGGTGTGGGGTGTTGGCGTCATTACTAGAAGGTGCTAGAGCATGTGTAAAAGCAGTAAATGCTTTCGTAAGCGTATATGCCGCTTACCAAGTAATCAAATTTTTCACGTTCAACAGATTTGCTTCCACTGATTATTCTTTTAGTGTGCCACCAGATCTGCGTTGAAGAAGGGTTTACAGTATTTAATAACGGACACTCACCCATGCGGATGGCTGACAGCAGGTCGCTGCGTGCATCAGTGATGGCCTGGCTGGCCTCATGCCTCTTGCCCTCAGTGGCAGAGGGGTGCTTGGGGGAGACGCAGTGAGGGAAGCTGGCGCCAGGGGGACCAGGAGGTGGAGGTGGTGGTGGCCCTGGTGGAGGCGGAGCCACTAGGGGGCCGGGCTGGGGCACTGGGGGAGGAGCATAGCCGGTGGACCCCATCATTGGTCCAACATGGGAGGTGGGCGGGGCTGGCCCTCCCAGGGGTGTGGCAAAGGCGGTCTGAGCTGAGGGAATGAGTGGAGCTGGGGGAGGAGGGGGCGGTCCCCCACTGCCATAGAACTCCATCATCTGAGCTGCAGACATGCTGAAAGAGAGGAAGCAAGAGGTGGGTAGGGGGGGTAGCAGAAAAAGACAAACTTCCTTCACTGAGGGGTTTCAAACAACTCAACTGGTGCCTGATCTACTTTCAGTTTTTTTTCACCAAGTTAGATCTTATTTTCACAAACTGCAAAAGTATTGGTTTTAAAATTTGGTCCAGAAATTTGTTTATAAGAAAAATGCAAATATGAAAGCCCACATTATCCTCAGAAAGATGCTAATCTCCTGATTTTATATGATAATTAATGCAAAGCAGGCATTTAAAGACAAACTAATTCACTGGAGCTGTGAAAAGCCATTAAATCAGCAGCGAGCGCGGAACTCGCTGTAAACTTCAATTAAAAATTGCAATAATTAGTGCGGAACTCGCAGTGAAGAGGAGATCAAAGGCAAGCTTGTCCAAAATCAAAGATACGCATGCAACACACTAAAAACGCCTACAGCACTCTGGAGTAGAAGCACTTCAATGCTACCATTAGGAGGCTCGATCTCAGATGCTGTGCTATGTTTTGGCAGTGGGCTGAACAAGCCTGGGACTGCACCTGAAGAGCTCTGTAGCCTCTCGGTGCACCGCTCCAGTGAGCAATGCTAGTAGAACACTCTGTAAACCCCCATGCACGGCCGCAGGGCTGGGGCGAGACTGGGCCGCGTACCTGTACTCCGCGGGTGGGGGCAGCAGGACTCCATTGAGGGTGGCGTCAGCGGGAGGAGGGGGCGGGGGGGGCTGCTGCGGCCGGCTGAGGGTGCCCTGCCTGTAGGCAGCCACCAGGCCGCCCCTGTAGTCGTGCTCCACGCCCAGCCCGGGGCCCACGAGGTGCTGCTGCCCATCTGCCGCGAGGTAGGGGCCCGGCAGGGCCTGCTGTGGCTGTGGCAGTGGCAGCGGCTGCGCTGGGTGGGGGTGATGGAGGTGGTGGAGGTGGGCCGAGTGGTTTGGCGTGGCCGGGTACGAATAGTCAGTCAAGTCGGAGCCATGGGACCTGCCAAGAGGGTTGGCACAGTGAGGATGGCACAGCCGTTACAGCGGTACAAAAAAAAGCGTGCAATTCTGGGGCATGACGGAACTGCAGAAGACTCCCAGACAAAAGGGTCGCCAAAACGGACATGTTTAACTCGCACACATTTGTTTTAAAGCCAAGGCCCCGTGCTATCTCGACAACCCGATTCAAACATATTAAATGAAACCCATTTCATTTAATAACCAGCAGGACCAAAGTCCTTCCATCTTTCTTCTCCAAGGTACAGACACTGGGAATAAGAAACAAACCTGCATAAACTGCACAAGGCTGTCGTGCAAAAAAAAAAACCGCACATCGCCTGGTTAAAACTAGAGTTCAAAGACCCTTTTGTACTCCTTTGAAATGAGAGAATAATAAGGACAGAGAGCACCCTGCGAATTCGCACTTCAGGAGGCCTGCTGTTCTTGATACCAACACATCGCGTCCTCAGGCCTGTGCATTTCAATTCAGTTTAATTCCATACTTGCATCATCACAGGCATCCAGAATAAATGCAAGAAAAGGTCACATTTCAAAGCCTTTTCATCCCCAGAGCTGGATTTGCACATTTGCAAATAGATTAAGAAGGGAAAGTGGCATTAACAGGGAAAAGCAAAGCAGGCATGGGGAAAAAAGAAACCGAGTGATTATGTCATCCTAGAAATATGACCCTGCAGGTCGGTCTGGATAAAGGCATGATTCTTTTTCTTGTTGTTAATTTTTGAGTAACCTATCTAACCGATACATGTGAAAAAGATCCTGCCTAAAGAGCCACTCAAGAGCAAAGAATCTCGTATTCCAACCACAACACTGGTCTCAGCGCCCCATCAGTTTCGGGAATCCTGAGGCTTGTGGGTCTCTGCACAGCAAGTTAACCAAACCAATGATTAAACAGCCGATCTGGTTTCATTTACCAGTCTGACTCTCACAATCAGGGAGGACTTTTCCAACTTTTACACAAATAAATATTTCACTTTCCAATTAAGACATCTAGACAGTGTGACTTTTGTGTTATGTTAATTTGCTATTTTAAAGGCTTCCTTTTATTTTTTGTCACTTCCTGTCATAATGAGGAAATAAACTATTATAAATGCACATATCAATGTATGGGCAGCCACATAAACTTCTTTTAATACCATGTATTCTTATGTCTGACGTTGGCGTAACTTTAGTATTGCTTAACTTTTATATATTATATATATATATTAACAGAGGCAAAAAATAACCAGGCTACTTATCAAACTTGCTGATCAAAACACAGAAAACAGACAACAGCCGAAACTGTCTGTGTATCCAGGGAGCTGTGCAGAATTTAAGATAAGGTCAAATGTGTTAGTCTCCCTCACCTCCAAACGGGAGAAAAGATCAACCACACAGGCGTTGCAGAAACGGGAAAACAAAACCGTTTTCAGCTCATTCTGTGCTTGAATGAGCCGTGTTGCTGAACGAGGGTGACGGCCCAGCAGGGGGAGCCAGAGACAGCGCGTTAAGGAGTATAAAGCAAGGGCAACGCAGGCCCAGCAGGCAGGGAGAAAGGAGTGGACCGGTCAGACACTGTGACAGTGGGGAGGATTCTGGACGCCGTGAAGAAACGCCTGCAGGACAGCCAAGGCTGAAGAGAACTGAAGCAGGCGAAGTGCTGCCTCATCTCCTCCTGCTGTACTGAAGGAGCCAGGGGCAAGCCTGAGTTAAAGGCAGCTGGAAACCAATCGCTTGGACAGCATGTTGTCCCCTGAAGTGCATTCAGTTTTGCGACAGAACAGATTTGGTCACCAAGGGGGCAGGTCAAGGCCGGGCAGCCTTTTTGCTGGCTGCGGGACAGTAACCGGCTCTCCCAGCCGCGGCGGCCTGGGCGGCCTGTCTCTCGGGGGTCCCGCGGGGGGGGGGGGGGGGGGGGTGAGACGCCCCCGGCACACAGACCTGCTGTCGGGGGACAGCGAGCCCTCAGACGAGGCGGCGTGGCCGGCGTTCTGCGAGAGCCGGTGGTCGGGCCGCAGCTCCTTGTCGAACGCCATGATCTTCCACTCCTGGCGCCGGTTCCGGGCCTTGCGCACCTTCTTCACCTCCCGGGTCGTGCCGTCCACCCGCTTCTGCTCCTGGCGGGAGGAGAGACGGGCCGGGTCAGCACTCGCACTGGTGGAGCAGGGAAAACGTCCCTGCATGACAAAGAGGCGCCCCCTTACCTTCTGCCTCCTCTTCTCCTTCCTCTTGTCCTCCGTGTCCTGCAGCATCTTCTCCTTCCACAGGTCGAAGAAGTACGAGGGGTCGGTGTAGAACCGGAGCCCGTCCTTCTGGTCGTCTCTGGAAGGGCAGCAGAAATGGGTGAGAGCAGGAGAGGGCCGCAGGGGCCCCGGCTCGCTCTCAGGGCCGCCGCCCGCCCCCCGCACCTCTTTCACACTGAGCACCACACACAGGGACAGCCAAGGAGGAAAGCAACCCAAGGCTCTGAGGCCGAGCACTGAGGGCTCTGGTGCAGCGTCCCACAAAGCAGAGCACAAGGGGTTAATTTCAGAGAAGTAATTTCTGCACACTAGCATGCTCCTCCATGCGTTTAATTAGTTAACGATTTTTCCCTGTGATGTGCTAATGACCGGGGCGATGCTGGCTCGCTCTGTGCCGGTAGAGTAATGAAGGGCAATCCAGTTTCAACGTGTTCTGCCAAGAACAGGCGTCCTAGTTCACACCTAGACACGCACCGTGCCTCTGTTTCACCAGACAAACAGCTGCCTCACCTCTTCCTACCACAGGAAAGCAGAAGTACACACCATACCACACCAGGAGGCTTGTAGCAAGGAAAATGCAAGGTTCTGCTGCCAGCTTTATCTTACCAGGTAAGCAACCAAACTAGGTCTTTTCTTCCAAGAATTAATTCTTGCTTTTTTAGAAAATAAGCTAATTTCATCAGAAGATATAATAGTTCAACATATATATATACACACACATCAACCACAAAGGAATGCAAAAGAAGCTGATACACCAACACCCCTGCACCAGCTGTAACTAAGACAGGAGGCAGAAAGCCAAGTACAAAACGCTGGTCCTCGCGGGAGGGGTTGCCATGACGACCTAGCGCACACCTGTAGGGCGTGAGGATGCTGAGAGGAGGGGGCTTGTCACTGAGGTTGTACATCTCCTGCACCGGATTGGGGATGCTGTTGTTAGACACCACCTGCTGGTCCTGCACTGTAGAGCTCTTGAAAGCTTTTCTCATATTGATGTCCTGCAGGGAGACTGAAACACACAAAAGTCCATTTCACCCACTGGGTCATTCCTGTAGCCCCATATTTTTCATGTAAAGGAAGGAGAACAAAGCCAAATTCAAAGCTAGTCCTTATAATGTCGCTTGGTGTTCTGTGAAAAATAATATTACTAATAAGCCAGTGAAAGACCGCTGTCAATGCATCAGGGTCCAGATGAATGATGATGCAAAGTTTTTAGGGGCTGTAATCCTGCTGATGGTGCCAAAAAGAGGGATTCAATTAGGAAACAGGGGGGTCTTATTAGATCCACTACTGATCTCCTCACAAATACCACTACGTGAAAAATTATATATGTTTTCACTACTAGAAAAATAGTTTGTACCCTCTCTGGGAAAAAAATGTTATTATAGAGCAACACGTTATTTGCTTATGCATGTATTTGCAATACAAATGCAACCTTTTAGGTTTTATACAAAATAAAATTTAAACCTTCACATACTGACATACAATTCAAGGGGCTGTACTAGGAGCAGCAGGAGTAAAAAAAGCTATGCAATGCATGAGGGGTTAACGCTCACACCCACCACAGGAGCGAAGCTCAGTGAGGCGATCAGTCAGGATGAAACTGCACATCAACGAACATGGAATAACAGCAGACACAGGCTTCTCCATTTTTAACAGTTCCACTGCTGAAAAATTTACCACTCTCCAAGGTTTTTCCACAAGCCTGAAATGCATTAACACCGATACCCTGCATCCACCTGACTGAAACCTCCAGAACTCTGCTGCTGCTGCTGAAAAGTCCCCTTTGGCCTTTTCTGCAGGCTGTTAGAGAATGCCACTTTTAAGGCTTGAGGAGAAAGACCACATTTTTCTGATTTGATTGAAGAGCAGCACAGAGAGCCCTGTGCCTTGGTGTTAAACAGTCTGAGCCATGTGGTGTGCTCTGCGGTAAGGAAAAGGACTACACTCTCAGGTTAAGTTGGCTTAGTCTTGGTACAAGCCCGGAATAACACCATTAAAATTCCTGTAGGTAGTGCTCACTATGTGAAGATCCTAAGATCACACCACACAGGAGCTATTTGTAGACTCTATGACACTCAAACACTGAACTATTAAAATTTGCAAATACTCCACGGCAGACCACATGTACAGACAGGCTTTCCAGTTTATTTTGTTCGTGCCAGGCCTGGCCTGCTCCAGTACAGATTCCTGTACTCTGCCCCACACTCACCCTCCTCCACCGTGGAGTCCAGCTGGGTGACTTTGACGGCCAGGCGGTCAATGCGGTCCTGCAGGGAGTTGGCGCGCACGTAGAAGTTACTGGCCTCGTTGAACAGCTCCCCGAATATGTCTTCTGCATGTTTACCTGCGAGACGCAAGTGAAAGACAGCACACTGAGGGAACATCTAGGCAGAAACCTTCACCAGGAGAATCACCCACTGCAACAAAACCAGCACCACCAGGAAAACACATTTCGCTTAGTGTCCACAAGACAGAGCGCACTCAAACTAACAACATTTTTGTTTTTAAATAACATTTATGTAACATACTGTAACTAACATAGGATAATGTCAACAATGAAAAACCAATACATTCTTTATCTATTTGGGGGGCAACAGACTGATAAAGCAATAGGAGGAGGAGGAGGTCTTATTCCTCACCCATGTTATTACTCAACAGACAAGTGAAACTCGTGCCTTCTTATTTTCCCAAGACACCTGTGTAATACTGATGTGTACACACAGTGTAATATCACACTCTTATTGCATCATGTTCAATTTCTTTATTTCCCGACACCCACTGACCGACTCGAATGTCACCTGTAACGGAAATATAAAATGCACAGATGAGACAATCACCCCTGGTTTTCAGAAACGAAAACCGGCTCCATTTCCAGCGTGTGCTTTTTCTTCCTGCCCATCCAGCACATGCACTGGGCTCTTACCGACATTGCAAACCCCAGGATGTAGAGGCACATGAATAGATCGGTGAGGTCAGAGATGCTGGTTTCAGATGTCGGGATGTTTCTCCTGCAAAATCCTTGTGGCAGTGTAATCCAGACACCAGCCGTGCTACCCCGGCTCCCAGATCCCAGACAACCCCTAGACTCCACATTCCAGTCTGCCATAATCCCCAGTTCCCAGACACCAGTCCGCTGTTATAATCCTGAAACCTGGGTTGCTAGGCCACAGAGAGAGATATTCTTAGGGAGGGTGGTGGTCAATCAATATATATTATTTAAACTGAAAATCTAAACCTAAAAAAATACACTGGTACGACCCCAAGTGTCTAGGGGTAAAGGGGTGTAACCCTTAGGATAATTTTGGGAAGCAGGTGGGTTCTGGTGAGGGACTAGGAAGCGTGATAGCAAGGGTGGGTGCAAAAGTGACGAGTTTAAGTTGAATAAGTGACTGGTTCAAAACAGGACACAATAACACACAGGGAAAGGAACAAGAGTGGTGCCAAAGAAAAGAAATAAACAAAATGGAGCTGGCTAGGAAAGTGAGGGAAAGCTGACCTGACTACAAAAGAAAACCCGAAACATACGGTCTTCGGCATCTTCAACACCCTTTTTGAGTTTTTTGGGGGTTTTTTTTTAGGTTTGGGGCTCTTTGCCTTTAAATCACACTAGAAAAGCCCAAAGTACAAGAAAAGCTTCTTGCTCGTAGTCATTTGTCATAGAGACATACAGACCCATTAGTAAGTCACAGCCTCTGCCGGTTACCCATTGGCGTCAGCATTGGGATGCGATGCCGGCAGTCACCGGAGGCATAGCCTTTGCAGAGCAGGCACGTAAACGCCGCGATTTTGTTTTTGTCTCAAGCGGCGAGCATGCATTTTCAACTAATACCAAACCGTTTTAAAAAACATGAAAAGCAGACCACAGCAGAACGTAGAACCCAAATCTGGAGAGTTGGGACCACAGAATAGCAAGTGTGGGGTTGTTAATTCTCCGATTACATTATTACGGCATCTTGTCTGTCTTAATTAAAAAGACATCTAGGAACCCGTTCACTTTCCAACAATGTTGGCTTCGCTTTGTTTCCCCACAGCGTGAATTCATTACTGATCCAAACTGGTACGGAGTGCGGGGGATGGGGACCACGGTCAACCCAGAGAGGGTACAAAACAAACAAGCGATCCCAAGAGTGGCAGAGCTGGATCTTATTTTAGAAACGTTGCTGATGTCAGCCCATAATAGTTGGCATGTGCTAACATCGGGATTCCATTCAGCCTTTCGTTAGGAAGCTCAGACGCTGCCGTTACAGTACACGGCCTAGTCTAACAGAGGAATGGGCTGTGCACACCCTTCCTGGCCTTGAGACTTCCTCAGCAAATAATCCGCTCCCCCCTCCCCCCACAGGTCTCGCAGCGCGGAGCAGCAGCCAGACCACGGATGACGTCACACCGAGAGGACTCATCGGGGATAGAAGTAAGGACCTCACTGAAAAGCACTTTGATGCACTTCATGAACAGTAGGCCCCAAGACAACGTTCTGCTTCGGCAGCAACAAAGCAGCCCTAAATATACTGAAGTGCACTTAAAGGTATTCAAAATAGGGTGAGGAACATCAAGTAACCAGCACAACGAAGCTGATTCACTGGAATTGTAATAGAATTACCTGTGAATTTTTAAAGAAATGTCTTGGCAAGGGTCTTGGATAATTACACTAGCAGAAATCCTCTTTGTATATGTTACCATGTTCTACAGTCTGGTCTCTAGTTAGGGGCACCAGGCAGCAGTCTCAGGGGTGTGTTACTGGCAGCCTTTTTAGTGACAGTGCAATATACTGAGCAGCTGCAAGTGACTAGGAGAGCCTCCACCTTCTTCTAGCACTGGGGAGTGCTGACAGATGGAAACGTCACTGTACTCTCTCCATAATTGGACAGAAAACATAGTTAGTGACTGACATGAACACTAACGCAATCCAACACACAACAGTTTAATCCATTAACAAGCAAAAGGCTGTTGTGCAAAACAGTAAGGTTATAGCCAAAAAATAAAATTGTCTTCTTTTTTTTTTTAACATCCCATCTGTTTAGATGGAAATTAACTCTGATTAATACAAGCTTGAAACATCTAACAGCTGATCCTGGTTTAAAGAGCCTACAATTCACAGAACCTGAAACGGACCTGAAATGCAATTGGAGTCTGTCTCCCTGTGGTATTGCTGGAGGCTCAGCCCTCACACCACCATGTCGCCTGACAGGACCAGAGCTCAGAAGCTAAGCAAGGCTGGGCTTGGTCAGGACTGAAGTGGGAGAACTCGCAGAGGGAAACCTGGGTTTTTCATTAAGTGTTGCTCATGGACTGTAGGTAGTGCTCTTTCCTCTGGACCACAGTTTTCAAACCAATGCACTATTATAGTGAGGGACAATAATGTACAGTAGGAGGTGCCATCTGTTGGATGAGAAAGCGTTAAACTGGGGCTTTTACTAACTGGCCACTGAAGATCCAATGAATGCCCTACAATATTTCCACTTGGGTCTTGCACTTTGGTCTAGCTGAAGTCCACTTTTGGCTTTCCTAAAGTCACCCCTTATGTTCAAATGGAGAAATATTTTTTCACTTCCTCAGCTACTCTGTAGTAGTGTACAAGAGCATCACCCTGGAGGTGAATGAAGTGTGTCCTCTTATACGTGAAGAGTTTGGGATCCTTTGTGATGAACAACATCATCACAAACAAGTTACATCTCCGACAACGCCACACCACAGCCCCACGTGTAAACTACACTGGAGTGATCAATTCCCAGGAACCTTGAGAGACAAGGCAGGGAGCACTCAGACTCACGGAAAATGATGCACTGCCTCATCTGTATCAGCTTTGCACTCTATAAAAAAAGCATGGCATTGGATTAAGTTAGGTAGCTTAATGCAAGGAAAAAAAACAGGACTATCATATCAGTGGGACTGATCTAATACATGCGTATCCTTCCTTTCCCTTAGCGTTAATCCTTCACGTGAACTGCCTGTACGGCGTCAGCAGAATTCAGATGCACGTTTCTGGAGTTGCTATGTAAGCCATCAGGACAGGAGGAGAGTTCTTCCCTGCAGACATATTCCAGGGGTCACGTTATGGGCCTGAAGAGACTGCCACTATCACCCAGGGTTACAGAAAGCTGCCGATGCTCATGAACCTGAAGATCATCTCCGACAATGACTTAAAAACACAACTCCCCCACCCCCACCCCCCTCCCCTCCACCATCTCATCCAGCTATTTATTTTTAACCTCTCTCAACCCCGCTGGAGCTGAAAGGCTGGAGTCCCAGGGGAGGAAGAGAGGGATTCAGACAACAATTGAGCCGGTGCTCAAGGAAGAGCAATTAGACGCGCTCCGACATCTGCTCCCAGCCCCGGGGAGCGACAGGGAGAACAATGCAGCCTCCCTCTGGGTGATCCTGGGAGACAGACCAATCGGGAGGCAGGGAGCGCAGCGCCACTGTGTGGGGGTCAGTCACGGCGCGTCACCCGCCTGCAGCTCCAGCTCAGCGTTCAATCAAACCCCATCCAGGTGACATTCAAAGCCTTTTCCCTACAAAGCAAAATGTGCTCCGTATCTCCGGAAAGCCATTAGTGAACGATCAAAAGGGACTGGTCCAGGAAGAGAGAATGACAGTGACATTTCCTCAAATCCAGTTTTACATCAACCAGTTTGAAGTTTCTTTCAAAGCACAATTTAGCTAATAACTGAGCACACAATTTGTACTTCAGCAAAAGAGCAAGCAGCTGTCTGGTACAATCCTTTCCCCTATGTACAGCTTCTTCTGAGTGTTTTTTGGTGGCATAAACAATATTTTCTACTCTCTTGTTTTTCCACAAAACCAAGCAGCCCTTCTGTCTTTGTGTTTATGTTTGTATTCTGTATTTCGTCATACAGAATCTACACCAGGCCCTTTCTCAAATGTAGTAATCTGATCTCAACAGAACAATGAAAGCCATTTCCACTCCTTGTCAAGCGCAAAGTGTAAAAACACAGATGTTTTTTTTTTCCCCACAGGTGTTTGAAAACAGAGCCAAGATAAGAGGTCAAACTCCTTCTGGTTTTTCTCAGATTTTCAGGTCCACACGCACAACAGTGAGCGAAGAGCCACTCCAGAGCACAGCCCGAGTGGAACAGCATCAGGAAGGTATCCAAATCTCTACCACTCTCCCCCGGTCCTTATTATTATAATCCTGACCTCTCCAAGCCTCTAAGCTTCCTCAGCAGGACGCACATTCGAGCCACAGTGCTGACAACACTGATTTACAGCAAAGCCAATTTAGAAATCCTCCCTCTTCGGAAGGCAGCCCTGCTCTGCTGGGGCCAGGACAGGCCTGTCCACTCTCCAGGGGCCCACTCTGGTGTGTGCGCCCTTCAGCTCCGACATGCTGACCAAGCCTGACCATGCAGGACGCTTAGCAGCCTAGACAGACACTGCTACTTTGTTTTAAGCAACATCCTTTCCTCCAGCTATTTCTGTTCCTCTTCACTTTACACAGGAGGCTTAAGATGAGATGTATGATAGGAAGATCAAATCTGGGAAAGTTAGATCTTCCTTTCGCTTGGGAGCTTGCGGGTATTTTCAGATTCACCTGTGGTTTCCTTCCCTCCCCTACAGCCCTGCTGAAAAGCTTGTCCCATGATTTTGACTTGGGTACCGTAATAGGACAGGCAAGGCCTGAAACTCAGAATGCTGTGAAGTACAGTGTGTGCATCCATACAGCCTTAACCTTTCAAACTTCCCAAGAGCTAGAGTAGAACCAGTTTTAATGTATGGTGTCACTTGATTTTCTAGCATAACTGCACTTATTCAGTTTTTGCAGCTGTTTGGGTATTGGAATGCCGAAATATTTTACTATCCTGTCTCCATCATATAGGAATTTGTTTTAAATCTCATGCAATATAGTTTTTTTCGGCTAACCTCTGCTTCTGGTCTGCCCTTTGCACAGCTTGTTTCCTGGGATGTTGCTTAACTCTGCTATGATCCCTAAGGTCAGGAAATACTTCATGAAGATAGCTTGCAGAATGGGACTCATCTATTCAAGCACAGCTCTTCAATACACCTGGGCTATAAAAATACAGTACATTCCCCGCTTTCTGCTGGTAATTCGGGTCTCACGTGAATAGTACAAGAACCAAGTATTTCACAAGAAAACATCCTTTTTCACATGACACAACAAAGCACTTTAAAGTGACAAATGCACACTGCTCCCTCAAATGCCCTCATTATAAAAAGTGCAAAACACACATGGACATCATACTATCGACAGGAGGTACGCCTGCCTTCACTGCACAGCCAAATAACTGATCAGATTAGATAGAATTCTTAACAACCGTGGGGGCAGGGGGCTCTGAATGAGGGGAAAGGCAGGCTGGCTTCTCAGCAGACACCCTCTGGTGCAAAATCCATCCCTGCAGCGCAGTTTCTCGTCCGCATGTCTAATCCCCCGGCCACACAGACGGCTGGCCGCCACGGCGACAGGCGGTCACATGACGCTCGGGGCGGGGGGCGGGGCGCACCGCTCTCCTGCCGTGACGAAAACGCAGGCCGCGCCATCCTGTCACCCCGGCCCCGGGGGGGGGGGGGGGGGGGCAACGCTTCCTGCGAGCCCTTAGAGAGGAGGGGGTGAGAACAACCCATCCAAAACTCCAAAACGCATATCAATAACGACAAACTAGCGGTTTTAAACACTCAGCGTGAGGAATGTTCAGAACTGATGCTCGTGAATGATTATGTCCTAGCCCTCTCTAGAGGCGATACTGAGCTTGGATTTGAAAAGGCACAACAACAGCAGATTCACAGAAGTGGGGTTTACTGCCGGGCGACTGGCACTCTCGACCAGGGGCAACAAGAGTTTCTCTCCAGTTAATTCCTGAGCTGCAGACGTACTGTGCGTCCTGCAGCCACACGCGTTGTTCGTCCAGGATCCACTGAAGCAGCACTTGGCATCCGCGCAAAGCCGGTGTCGAAAGGGCCCGGGTCAAAGCAGCGAGGTCGACTCGCTCAACAGCCCCACCCCCCTCCACTCAGCCAAGTTATTGATCAGTCAGAGAACAGCCGGGCCGCCCAGAGCCCTGCGCACTGCAGCCATTGTCCGAGAGAAACCCCACACTCAAGGACAGACAGCAGCGTGCTTTCATCTCAGGCTCATTCGGCACCCCTGGGCAGCCGCAGCGTCGAGGCCTACAGAAGAGCCAGCTGTCAGCTGGACGCCAACCAGAATAAAACCGGACTTTCTACCCGACTTCAGAGGAACTCATTTCAAGATCAGAAGGAAAGCTCTTGTGATCTAAACAAAGGTCCCCAAATGTGCAGGGTAAAGACGCCCGCCTCCCCGGCTGAGATCCACTGCATCCAGGAAGAAGGCTCTGAACAATGATGAGACGGCAATGCACTGCAACAAACACAAGTCCCCATCTCCCAGCACCCCTGCAGTCTCCGCAGACTGCCTTAACCGCCACCTAATGAACCTATTCCACAGGCACATTGCGCACGACGAGCAGAGCCCGAACAGGACTATCGCTGAGCCTTCCTGAAAAACCAACTGGCTATCACGGCCGTGCAGCGCAGGATGCATACTGGAAAAAGACCAAAATAAATGAATGTGCTTTCTTTTAAAGGTGAATCACACCGCAACTTCACACCGATGAAAACTGTAAAACTGTGCTAAAAATTAAGGAAACAATGCACCATGGGTATGCCAAGCTTCGTCACAGTACACGGGGAAGACCCTCCCCCACACCCCCCAGTGCCAGCGCCCGGGCGCTGGGGGACGAGAGGAACTTACTCAAGCTGCTGAGCTGCCGGATGATGGCAGAGAGCGTGTTGTTGGTGACGCACTCCAGCTCGCTGCCGATGCCCTCGGGCAGCGCCCCCCGGCACAGGTGCCGGGGCTCGATGTTCCTCTTCACCAGCGGCATGTCCGTGCCCGCCCACGCCTCCGCGCTCCCTGCGGGGACAGAACAACAAGGGGTGGGGGTTATATGGGCTATATGGTTATATGTGGCTCACTGCTCACTGCTGCAGCCCGCGGAGCGTTAACCCGAAACCCAAAGGCACGGCCAGGGTACCCTACACGGAGAGCACCCTACCGCCCTCCTCCAAGCACAGGTGCCCCAGGGCGCAGGCCATGCCAAATGCCACCCCCCCTCAAAAGCCAGCTCCCAGAATAAGGGAGACCGGCTTCCTGCGAGATGAATCTGCATCACACAATCAAAGGCCTGCAATTCTGCAGTCACCCGGAGAATCACAGCCGTTAACAAGGAGCCGTTAACGAGCAGGAAACATTACCCCTGCAACAACCTGGGCATGTGGGAGAAGAGCTGAGAGGAGTGCCCTAAATGATAAAACCCTCGGGCAACGGCAACGCACAGCCGACAGAAGAGCATCTCGCTCTCCTTTCAGGGGCTGCCAAGGATGTTCTTGGTAATCCAAACCTCGATTTTCCCACATCGATCAACTCATGAGGGAACTGCACTGCCCAGGGGACAGAATGGTTAATATCCCACCAGCAACCATAAAAGATTAATAGAAAGAAACTGGATTCATTAAGCCTGCTTAGCATATAACCCATAAAGTGTTTGGAATCAAACTGTGCAGCAATCTGTTGTGTCAAGTGACTGGGATACTACCTGACCTATTAAAATAGCTTGACAGCCAGGGGATCACGACTTATTGTTGTTTTTCCCCAAGGTTCTCCATTCTGGGGTGGGGCACAGTAACTCCTTGACTCTTTCCCAGAGACAGCAATGCCATCTGGAGGAAGCAGATTACCGCTGCACAATGCTCTGAATCAGTGCTTCAAGTCAGCCCTGTGAGAGCAGCACACTAGGGCAGAAAACACAGGGAGATGGGACAGTCTGTGATCTTAAGCAGAGGGACAGGTACAATTAATCCGCATGCAAAATCACTTTAACACCGTAATCCCAGGTGGCACACTTAATCTTTCTGCTGACGTTTATAAATCTGAATCCCCAGGAAGGCGCGAGTGTGCTCATACTGTATAACTGGTGCTGCTCACCGCGGGAGACTCCTCTACTGAAGCTGAACATGACACCACTCAGACGTACTGCTGTGCTCCAGCAGTTTGCCCCAGTATTTATAGTCTGAAGGTCCAAACTGACTTCAATCAAACAAAAACACTTTGGAGTTAGTTCAGATGGGAAAAGGGGTTTTCCTCTTGGGTAAAAGGGCTGGAAAAACAAGGAGAGTTGAAAATCTCCTTCAGGGTGACCTGTTGAAGCGCGCAGAGACAGCCTGCCCACACCCAGCAGCCACAGGATTAAGGTATTAACAAAAGAAGATGCTGACCTGCTAATCCCGCCCTTATTGCTGCCGTTGGTGGCCGAACAAACGGCGCAGACATACACACGCTACTGAAGAGCGAGCGGCCTCTCTCCCACACGGCTCAATAAAAAAATAAAAGTAATGAAACCCATGACCAAGCCAGCAGGGCCACCCAGCTCCACGACAAAAGAAGGGAACTTGCTTCCCCCCTCTTCCCATAAAACTCTTTAAACAGCACGACAGGCAGAAGGTGCAGTTGTAGTAATATTAGACTTCAGTGGTGATCCGGCCGTAAATCACGATGCCCCTGTATTTATAACTTGACCGTGCCACCTGCCTTCAGCTGACGGTTTAGTGAATCAGAGATTCTTGGATCCCTCTGGAAGATACTGGCTGTTGCCATGGAAATTGCTCTACATCCCTCATCGCAAGACCTCTAGCTTGGCCAGAGGGACACGATTCCCCCAGCCACGGTTTCATAGAGGTTTCTGTTCCTCGTTATCTTAAGCTTTACTTTCCCAAGCGGCAAAGGATCAAGTCAGCGTCGCAACCAAGTTCGTAGTGGGGCTTTCACTGACGAGGGCAGTAGGTCCACCTCAGTGGGCAGCTTGTCCAGGCTTTGGCGACGTCGGAAGGCCCACATGCCGTGCCCGTGTCCACCACTGTGGCAGGGCGCACTCCAGGCACAGGCAGGGCCGGGCGCGGAAGCCCAGCAGCCCAGCTGTCTCCCGCGCCAGAAGGGCCCCCTTCCTCCAGGGACACGCGGGAATCTCGCAGCTGGGCCAGTGACCTGGATTTCAGCTGGGATTACACTCCGCCGAGCACAGCCACCTCCTCCCTCCTCCCTGTGACCCCCGACCCCCAGCTCCAACTCTCGCTCACGCACACAAACCCCGCGGCTCCGGAGGCGCTGTGTTATTGACCACATCACGGCCCTTTCCTTTTTTCTGACAAGCCTTGCACACTGCTCCCCCACAGAAGCTCTGGCAATAGGATAAGTGGACCAAGAAACAGAGCTACAGGGTTTATTGTAGGAAAACCAAAGAACGTCCACGTGGAAATTCCTAACCACAGGCACAAAAATGCAATATCTGAAAACAAAGCAGAAAGCACAGTTGCAAAAGAATGCAACTTTTTTTAGCTTAAAACCAGGATTAGGCAGAAGGTTTGCAACAGCAGTAGAAAAACAAAGATCTAACAAGCAGCGATGACATTTGACATCCTACATCCAGCGCAGGGATGTCTGAAATACTGCATGACGCCTAGTGACACCTATTGATGATGCTCTGTAATTATATATGGCTGCAAAGTTTCAGCTAAACAGCACCCGAAAAAAAAATGGTTGCAGCAGATTCTGCAGGGGCTCTCCACAAGAAGGAAGGGAGAGAGCCGGGTGAGTGAGCCAAGAGAGAGCCAGTCCCTGATACCGTATCTGAGGGAGTTCCAGGAAAGTCCCTGCTGTTTCCAAGCCGGCCTTATCCAAAGAGTGCAGCACTGCTCTGGGAGGAATGGCCAAGCGCCAGAGAGCAGGAGGGCTCCCGGTCTGAAAGAGGAGAGGTGTGCTGGGAGCTCCTGGGTGCTGCCGGCCTCGTGATAATGAAGATGAAGACCACGGCCGGCTCCCACAGCTCACAGAGGCAGGGGAATGCCTACAATTCCTGTCAAGCGCCAACGGCCGCTGGCCTCAAGAGCTGCAGCCGAATGGGTTTCGCAATGGCTACGCTCACTGTTTGATCCAGCAATTAAACAGAAATTGATTTCAATGCTAAACCAGGGGGAACCCTATAGTGAGTTTAAAATGATGGGTGTACAGAATCACACAAAAGCTCAAGGGGCCTTGCTGTCTGCTACCTTTAGTTCATGCCAGTGGTCATCCCAAAACAATGCCACCAGCCACAGCATGCCAAGAAGCAAATAAAAGCACCCACACAGTGCACTGTGGTCCCAGCGCCCTGGCCTGTTCAGAAGCTGCCCTGGGGCTGTGCGGAAGTCTTCATGCCCAGAACATCTCAACTCACCTACTTGATCAGTACACATCATAGCAACATCAAAACAAATTATGGCAGCAAAGGAACAAGTAAAGGTTTAAATGGTGAAAAGAGAAGAAACGAAAACGTTTTGGCTGTGGAGCCGTCTTCAGGTATCAAGAAGGTTTTCAGCATGGAATAAACCTTTACTTGTTCCTTTGCAGCCTACGCATGCTGATGTGGCTACCAACTTGAACTACTACAACTTATGGCATCTGTGTTATCAGGACAGATCTGAATGATCCCAAGATTCACAAGTGAAAGCTCCTGTTGGGAAAACGATAGGAGTGACTCTACACCCCTATGGACAGGCCTGACTGCATCCATGCCCCAATATGAACCTCCTGCCAAAACATTCTCCTGATTCACACAGACTGAGCAGCACGTGTTCCTGCTGAGTGAGGGAGAGGTGGCTGAGCTCCTGTCACTGCCAGCTCTGAAAAAGCATCTAGTTGAACTCATCCGCTTTCATGACCATTATCCAACTTACTTTACTCTGCAGCCGAGGGAAGCCTTAGGACCAGCTAGTCCTGAGAGTCAAAAAAACTCTCTTCAGAGAGCAACTACAAAAAAAAAAGAGTTTCTTTCCTTGCTATTTTATACAATATTGAATTATTCTTTTTTATTCATTATGTGGAAGCAAAACTAGCCATCTGTCATTTTCATCTTTAAACACTATGAGGTATCATTACATACTTTTAATACTTTTCCCAGCTCTAACCAAACAATATTGGCTTTGGAGCTGCGTCTGTATGCGCTGGGCTCTCTTCCACAGCTCAGGAAGAAGATACCTGGGCTTGCATTGCATGTTCCACAGCTTCATGAAGCTAAGGCAGCAGGTCAAGGAAGAAATCAGGATTATTTGCAGGCCTGTATTAGTCTGCCAAGTTATTTTCAACTTTAATTCTCTCTTCTGAAAAGAACTCAACCACCATGAGAGGAATGCTGTGAGGGTTAATGAAAACGCACCATATTGCGCCACACAAGCTCATTAAAAAAAGACATCCCCATCTGGCCCAGCATCTCTGTATAACAGTGTGCACTTCTGCACCGACAGCAAGGCCATGGGCCAGAGCACAGTGTAATACAGTATATCAGCTCAGAGCTGCTCTCAAAACAGCATTGGACATAAGAAGAGGTGGCAGAAACCTGGAAATAATCTCTAAAGAGCTGAAACACAGGCTAACCCATCGCTCCTCATGCTGAGAGGGAAAAATGCAGGCAGTAAGTGAGAGGAGAGGGGTTGGTAGCTGCCATCCAACCTTCTCCTGATAGAGTCCAGAGTCTGAGCCTCAGCCACCTGACTGCACAGCCTGCAGCAGACACCCACAACACTGGCCACAGACATTTCCTCTTGTCTGTCCTAAACCGGCTGTCCGGCTAAGGGCTTGGTTCACTAGCAATGGTGAAATAGTACCCTGAGGTGCTCTGAGCAGTCTCTCTAATGATCAACTGAAACTCATTCACACATCTTCTGACATTGGGCTGATTTGCAGAGCACAGGAAGGGAGAATCAGTTAAAAATCTTTTAAAAGACTACAGTAGCGTGTATTCAATGCCTGTAAAATTTAAAACACTAGTTTACTTCCTACAGTAGCAGGAAAACAATCACCCACTGCACAGCAATTTCATTCCAGTATCTATGAGCTGCAGACTATCACAGATCAGCACAACATGTAGGATCTTTTGGTTTCATTACATTCTTTTCAGACAAAGTCTGCAGCTGGTATCATCCGACATAGATCAAACCACCTTGCAGGTTGGCATTTCTGTCAGATATAGTACAAACCTTTTTTCCATATGAATCACTACCACAACTGAAAAGATCCGATATATTGCAACTCACCACTGGCAGCCCACGGGGGCTCAGCAGGTGTGAGCCTGGTCAGTACCAGCATGGGAGACTTCCTGGGAAAGCTAAGCTTCCTGCTGGAAGAGGTGTTAGTGGAACCAGTAGGGGGCGCTCACCCTATGGTCTGGGTGGGTCTTAATATGCCACAGTATAGTGATAGGGAAACCATACTGTAAAAAAAAAAGGCGCCATCCTTCGGATGAGACCTAAAACCAAGGTCCTGACTATCCATGATCATTCAAAATCCCAGGGCATTTCTCAAAAAGAGTAGGGGTGTTAACCCAGCGTCCCATTCCTTACAAATCATGGCCTCCTAATAATCCTCAGCTCTTGAACTGGCTTCATCACTCTGTTCTCCTCCCCACTGAGAGCTGATGTGTGGGGAGTGTACTGGTGCATCATCCAGGTGGGGCTGCACACTGGCTGTGGTTGAGTGGAGCGTCCAGGAAAGCACTATATTATTAATAATTCGGATCTTGTGAATGGGAATATAATGTCTGCCTTGCAGGTGTCCTTGGCACTTCCAGGTCACACTCCGCAGAATTTAAAGCTAACCAGAATTTCAATTACAAAATGCCGCTCCTAGTCACCTGAACGGCAAATTGTCTAATTCAAGCGTGTCTATCAGTCCTGTCACCACTGCACAGGACTCCTAGCCTCTGCTGTGATTGGCCCGCGTGTGCTGGGTCTGAGCACGGATCTCGTGCTTGGTCAGACTTCCTTGCCCCCAGCCATTACTCTCACAGCACAGCACATAAAAAACAGGAAGGGAAAACGAGGGGAAGTCTTTTTATGGAGCAGACGGGAGACAGTGAGCCTGATGTTTTCCTGCACCAGTTGTCTGAAGCCCCCTGTCTGCTCGCTTCCTGTTTAAACAGGAATTCAGCAGGGAGGGGAGCCAGGGGTCAGCCCTGAGCACACAGCAGGTATGCACCCTCCCTGATGCGACACTGCACACAGCAGGGAGACGTTTAGCCTTAGCTAGGTCCGCAGATTTCTCCCAACGCCCATGGAAGTCAACACATCCTGCTGAGGTGATGCAAGAGACCACCCAATTCCCTCTTCCTCAGAGACCCCTTCTCTTTTAGTCCCAGTCCCATTTTCTGGCTGTCTTTACAGGAAGCTAAAAAAACCTCCACATAGCTGCACAGCATGCAGCTGGGCTTCAGGACAATTGTCAGCCATATTTAAGTAGAAAGCACCATCAATTACAAAACAAGTTAATGTGGTTTCTCCGGAGTCTTTGGAATCTTCATGGAGCATGTCACTTTACTAGGTTACGTAACAAAGGAACAGCCCGCACAGCAGCGAGGAAAACATCTGCATGAACACACGCCACTAGACAAAATGAGATGCGTGTCTATTAAAGTGCATGGTCTTATCTCCAACCCTGAAATACATGTCTCAGGTGGCTCATAAATAATTGAGCTGTTCACATTTCACAGATACTGAAACAACCTGCACAAAACAGAAGACTGCATCAAACTCCCCCTTTTTCTTAAACGAACATTTGTGTAAAACAGCGGAGAGACTCACACAAACTGGAATCACCCATTTCAGGAATGCTATGGGGCAAGGTACTGTACAAACTCAATAGCTGAAACAGAAACCCAGGAATTTAACAGATTTAAACGGACAGTTTAAATCTTTATTGATTATAAGTGCATACTTACACTAAAGGAGATCATGATAACCATCCACTGGATTTGTGAAACTGACTAATTTACTTCCCAGCTGTAAATACAGGTACCATGTATGCTCATTAAAAGAAGGAACATTTGCGAGAAAAGGAGGATACTAATCGGACAGGAGTTAAATGTTCCAAAAAGAAAGGAAGGTCTGGCTCAGCGATTAAAGGAGAACAGAGTAGGAAATCCCGGACTTCAGCAGCAATCCCATCAGGGTGGTTGACTTCCGCGTGGCCTCGCTGCTCCAAGCCTGTCATCTCCAAAAACAATAGAGGCAAGGGAACCGGGAGCAGAAGCACAGGGATCTTCACATAAACACATCGAGGGGAAACCAGGAGCTGGAGCAGCCCTGATACACCAGGCAGAGGAACCGAGCGCGGAGCTGGAGCTGTGACAACATGGAGGTAGGAGATGAAAGCCTCTCATTAAGGAAGGAAACACTCAAAGTGAATTCTTAATGTCTCCAGGAGGAGACCCTGAGGGAGCGGCTCCAGAGAGGCCCCAGCAGCACAAAGGGGGGAGCCGATTCAGGAGTCCAGTCACTGAGGCCGCGTTCACACGGCAACAGACCAACTTTTCCGCGCATCCACGACAGGACAAAGGCAACCCCCTCCACCCCCCCACCCCCGACCTCTTTCAGCTCGAGCCGAGAGAAAGGAGGGGCTGTTCCCCAGCCATGAGCACGTCAGGTTACAGCCACAAAGCACTCCGCCAGCACTGCGAGTGCAGCATCTGGCCCTTCAAGCACCAGAGCCCAGCAACGACACGGCCTCCGGCCCAGTACCCCAGCGCAGCTGCCCCAGGCCAGGCCTGAGCCCGCAGGGCTCACGGGCGAAAGTTCTGTGGTGAAGAAACGCAAAACACACTGTCACATTCATACTGGACAAACAGCAAGGCAACTGCCTGTACACTGTGTCCAAACCAGCCTTCACAAGTGATCAACTTCACGTTGGCTGCAGCACGCCAGACACAGAGAAGGCGACAACAACCAGACCTTGAATGTCAACAGGCCAACACGAGGTAACCTACACATCTGAAGAAAAGAGGCAAGCCTGTGTTGAGCGAAGGTTCTATATTTTCATGACTTACAGCATTTAAAATATACTAACTCAAGAACTTAAAAATATCCCTTTTACCTGTGTTTTAAAACAGGTTATCTTTCTAAAGAATATTTATTGGACTTTTTTTGTTCCTTAAAAATAACAACAGAGACGATTTTAAACATTCAGTTAACGCTATTTTAGAACTCAAAACTACTTAGAAGAGGTTACTGTTAATTCTGTGTGAACCTGCATAGCACCTCGACTTCCACTTTTAATGTCTCTGGGCTTCTAGGGTCTTCAGACTCATTAAACCTTACTGTGGATTCTTGCTGTAATAAATCTTCCTTCCCAGTTGCCTTGGAGGAACTGAAGAAAACAAGACCGCAAACCTAGACGGTTTCCTGTTCTTCACCAGACGGATTTTTAACGGCCAGAACGCGAGGTCGCGTTGTGCCAAGAGTGGATCTGTACGGAGAAGGGACTCCTGTCCGAGGATGCGGTTCAGGAACAATACTCCCCCAAGACAGAGCAGTCACGTCCTGGGCACTGTGGCGAAGCAGGAACTTGAAAGCTCTTAGGGGAGGCGGGGGGGAGAGGCTATCCAACTATCAGCTTGCACTAAACATAGGAACTACTGGAAAAGAGGAGGGAAGTGGACACTTACTGTACAGGGATTTTTCGAAGCCAGACAGAATGAATACGAGAGGTTTTTCCCCATGAAGGCGAGTTAGTGTTCACGGTGCGCTTCGCCATTAGACAAGCGTCAGAAACGGCGGCTGGACAGTTCCGACGCCAGCAGCAAAACTCGCTCATCGTCCCCACACTCGTCGACAGAAGTGACTGGAAAGGCGGCTGTCAACAGAGCACCCCTGAACATCACAATCATCACGATCGCCGAGCCCCCAAAACTACAGATTTTGCTTTCATTCTTAACATCTGTTGTTGTTCTCATTGATCTCATAACGAGAGGCAGCCATGAGATGTCGCCTCTAAAAAAATAATAACCTCATTATCGGGGGCTGGAATACTAATTTTCCAACCGGCGACTCCGGCTGGAAAGTCGTATTTGTCGACTATCCAGAAATCACGGCAACTTGACGCTTTAGGGCTGCCAGTAAATTATAACACAGCCCAGGTTTGTTTCCTAGAGCTAATGTGTACTGCGCCTTTGATAATGCAAGACGGAGCGCACGGTGTGGATTTTTAAAATAAAACCACGCTCCTTTAACAGGTCGGCATATATTAAATTGCTAAACTGCGCGATTTCATTGGCAGAAAGTGCATTCTAACACCGTAAACACAGATGTTATTTGGGGGAAAACAGGCGGGCAAGCCCGTGAAACCCACACCCACCGAGGGTAACGGAGCGAAAAGTTAGCCACGCTGTTGCCGACCGAGCAGGGGACGAAACTGGACTGAACAATGCGAACCCTATCAATAATTATCACGTGCGCATTTTCTGCATTGGTGGGCAGATTAGCGCGGTGCAGCCCGTTTTGCAGCTCTGCGCGTTCAATTTGCTTAATTAAAACTGACTGGAGCCCGGCCAGTGAAGGAGTTTCTCCATAATAAAAACAAGGTGGTCTCTCCGCCGTACCCCGGTTTATAACGCGCCTCTAAAAACGCCCGATAAACAAATTATTCCTCAAATCCAACAGCGCCGTCCTAAAACACTCCGAGCCAAATTACTATAAATTGCAACCAATAACTTCTTTCGGATCCCAGGCTACGGTTTCAGTGTGTCCTGTTTCTTTTCATCCCAGTGGCGAACACGATTTCCCCAGGTCAGTTCTTGCGATTAAAATCGAAGTCTAGACCGTTCGATCGGCAACTTTATGTCGGTATTATTGCACTGATGCACACCGCACGCAACGTTTTTGCGATGTTGCACTTCAGGATCAAAGTGAAACATTACTCGGCTACAGAGAGTACCGACGTGTTTTCCGACACAACGGTAACAGTGTTGTTACCAACGGCAAAAGGCGACTGGAATCAAAATAACGACAGGCTATCGATCCTTCCAGGAAACTACGAGAGGGCAGAGACTTTAAACAATATAAACCGCTTCTTCTCCACGCAAAATAGCGGATCAGACTCAAGTTAATTATAGAGTGAAACGTTTGTTGCAACCCCTTGAATTGAAGCTCAACCAAAGCGTTTTCTCATGGAAAAGAATCAAACCAAACAACAGGGAGAACAGCTGGAGAGAATCGGCCAAAACTTTCATAAATGTTTGAAAGGGGGGAAAATCGCGAAGCTCACCTAAATCGTGTGTTGCAGCGAAGCCCGTCTCTGACTCAACCTCTCTACCATCCTGTCCATCTCCGCCGGACCACACTCCAAACAAACTGCTGCGTGGGCGGTGCGAGATGGGTGACGGCCATGCCACAGGACCAATCAGCGCTAAGGAAAATGGATTTACTAGCTCATGGCTGAACCACCGCCCAATCAATTCACAGAAGACTGATGCCCAGGGCGGGTTTTCATGCTGATTGACAGATGGGTTCCAAGACCGCAAACAGAACTGTGAGCGCTGGCCAGCCGGGAGCCGGGGGCCGGGCGCGGGGTGGTGTTTGTGCTGAGTAGGGTAGCGATGTTCTCCACCACACGGTATGTTAATGATCAGAATAAAAAAACAACAACAACAGGGTTTGAACTGAAATGTGATGTCGTAGATGTCGCGCTGTGCAATATTTAAAACGCAAACTTTTCATTTATAAGTTTTAATTTGTAAATATGTAAATAAGAGATGGTTGGTGTTTGGTTACCGCGTTCTTACCACATGAATCGTGCCGGGTCATATCAAGGGGAAACAAATTGCAATTCAACAACCACGTTAAATAAGGCAAGCATCCGTACAGGTTACTCCCTTAATTTTGGATTGGTTAAAATCGGATTTGGGGATTTTTTTTTCGTATTAACAATCTCAGAAAACAGACCCCCCGTGCATAGTTGAAATACCCTCGATTCTCGACAGGGGGCACTGCGTCCCCAGCAAGAGGCGCTGTCCAGTTCTGATATCATAAGTGAAATGTAGTCCTGTACACACACACACTGTAGCAAACCGCTTCCGAGTCCGTGCGGGCTGTCGGGGAAGCGCCGCTAGAAGTGACGTCACCCTCTTTTCCAATTCGCACCGAAGATGCGCCGTCACATGCTGATGCCACATGAATTCTGTTTCCGTCAATTTGCCTCGCTCTTCTATGGGGCGGTATTAACTACAGTACATTAGCCCGATTCTGAGGCTTTCCACACCGGTCCCGGGAGCTGTCCCGCCTGGCAGAGCCAAGCCACGCTGCAGGGAGGGAGGGCACTTTTACCCAAAACCGCCTGGCAATGTGTTCTATGGGGCCTCCTATTGATAGGCGATGACAGATCCTTGATTTTATATCTCCATTAAAGGGAAGAGCACAAGAAAGATCAGTTGCTTTTCTTGGAAAAACACATTATGAAGTGAGCCAGTGGCAGAAACTGATCTTAAAACAGGGAGCCTCTGGAACCCATTAACAGCAAAACCCTCAGACTCAACGCAGGAAATGCTGGGGTTAGGCTGAGCCGTAAGAATCATTAATTACAGCAACGTAAGCAGTCAAATACTGGAGATCCCAATGACTTCCCGCAGCGGGAGTTCGGCATAGCGCGCTCGTTAATTATTAACTCGATGGCGCAATTAAACAGAGCGCTCTCCCACAAACCTGCCCGACCATGGACAAAGCAAAAATCCGTGTTAGCCCTTGTGCCAGGGAGTTATCATCTCTCTGGGCATGTCTCAGCCCCCCCCTCTCCCCCGAGGCCTGGTGCTCTCAGGAGTTAAACAGCCGGGCTATGAAATAAGGCAGCTGCAGCGTGGAGACTTTACACTGGCCCGCAACAGGGCTCCTAACGCTGCACTGCGAAGAGCCGCCCTCCAGGAGGGCGCAGCGTGAAAGCCGGTGACAGCCCAGGTTAAATGAAAATCTGACCCAGCAGCTGCAATCCCCCAGAGCATACTGTTTCTGCGGGTTTCCACTGGGTTTGCGCAAAAAGCCAGGCTTTGCAGTTCGCTGTACAGCTGGGTGAGCCAGCCCCTGTTCACCATGAGCTCTCAGTTATTAAACCAGAGCCTGGGCAGATGCTCTCACTTGCTGAATTGGACCTTCCCTTTTGAATCGTGCATTTTAACTTTCAGAGCAAGTAGGCTTCTGCATCTCTGAATAGCATTTTCAAAAAAACGCTTTTTCCTAGCTTTCATAAAAAGAGTATAACCAAGGAATCATAAATGAGGACACAGAAACAAGCCTAATGCACTGCAAGACATTGCTCATTGGCATCATCTGGTTCTGGCAAGGTATGCTGGTGTTCTGTCATCAAGATTAAGAAAACATATTTCATGTCTTATGGATAGATATTTATAGCCAGGGTATGCAGGAGGTGTATGAAGCAGTGCATTAGTGTGTTCTGCTCTTTCCACAGGCCCCCCGAGTCCCAGAACAATCCCGTTCTCAGACCAGAGAAGCTATTTTCCTGCCTACTGACTAGAATTTCAAAAGTGGGTTCTCCAGCACCTCGTTTTATACCTCCTGCATCTTACCGTTACTCTCGATTCATTTGGTGGTACCCAGAACTGTCCTGGTGCTCTTAATTAAAAACGTCTCCTTGGGTTTTAACAACGCATCCAATTCATGAATGTCAGATGGTGAACCAAGAGTGAACCAAGAGTGTGTGGAAGAGCACAGTGTGTTCCATTCCCAGTGTCAGCCCACCCTAAGTCTTTCCTAACTTTATACCCTGGGTGGCACGTGGACAGTACTGCACAGTACTGGGTCTTTACTATAAACACAATTTCTTTCAACACAACAAAAAACACTAGCTAGAAACTACACCTCTGGTGCTTTGTAATATTCCAGCTAAAGATAAATTGAAAAGTCTATATAGTCATCTTTATGCTCTAATCATCCAAAAATCCATATAATGTATAACAAAAAGGATGTAAACCTGTCTCTATTAATCTGACAGCGAAAGTGTCAAGCATGTTTTGCTTGAGACTATACATCAATTGTTCGATTATTTCCTTATTTCCAGATAATGTTCTCGCAACGCTAGAACAACAAAGCCTGCAGGATCCTGGCCTCTAGGATCTGATTATTGGCGTTCCTGGGAAGAGCCAGAAGAGAATAGAGAGCCACAAAAAAAATGGATCTGCACCACTTCCAGGATGGATAGTATGCAATGCTTTTCCTTGTGTGAATGGAAAAAAAAATTATAAATAAATGTTTTCATTGAACTCAAGTCATTGTTGCTGAATTATTTTAGGAAGCCGATTCATGATCCTTGAAAAATCAAATAAAACATCATATGCACACCTGATAGAAAAGTCATTTGACAAACCTTATAACATCAGAATATTCAATGGAGAGATCTGAGAGTACAATAAAAATGTTTTTTTTTCCTATTTTCTATCAGAGGAACCATTCCTATGAGGTTTGAGAAGTTCTTTCCATAAAACAAAAATTCAGACCATAATGGGATGAAACCTAGCAGAGGGAGAGATGCAACAGGGAATTCCTCTGGAAGAGTAAGGGACAACCTAGGAGTGGGAGAATCTGACCCCTTTATCAGTCCTCCGATAAATGCCCAAGCTCTGTGGCCTCTTGCCCCACCAGGATCAACCTCTGGATCATCAACAGACCCAAGCATTCAGTAAGCTGCCCTCCACACTGAAGGCTTTAAATTTTATTGTCAGAATACTTGCTTCATTCATGTAAAATATTTCAATACAGTACAGTACAATGCATGTTACATTTGTTTTTCCATGAAGTTCTAAGGCTTCTGCCTACAGCTCTCTCGGGCTGTAACCATGGGTACACTCCTAAGCAGTGGGAACATCTTTAGAGACGTTTACCGAGGGGAAAAAAAAATTAAAATCCACTAAAATCAGGCTTCTCCTGTTGTTTTCGTCGTTAGCGGGCCGCCTAGCGAAACCCGCCAGCGGTGGGGAGTTGTTCTTCTCCAATGCTTCTTTCTCCCAGACCACGCTCACAAATCAGCAGCACAAACAGGAAGAGCAGGCCAATCTGGGACATCAGTCCATGGGAGACGGTCAGTCCGACCAGAGGACACGGATCTAGGACAGCTCTCCGGGTCATCAGTCCATGGGAGACGGTCAGTCCGACCGGATGACACGGATCTAGGACAGCTCTCCGAGCCGTCAGTCCATGGGAGACGGTCAGTCCGACCAGAGAACACGGATCTAGGACAGCTCTCCGAGCCGTCAGTCCATGGGAGACGGTCAGTCCGACCGGATCACAACACCGGGCTCGTTTCATTACAGGTCATGTAGATATAGCAGCTGAGGTTATCAGTCAACATTAAGGAAAGAAAGGAGGGGAGAAAATAAATCAGAAAGGATCCAAGAAGGTGACAATGTGGGAGACCAGTCCAGGCAGGACTCTGAGTCTTTGGGGGAGACAGTGAGTGTGATGACAAGAGCTCTGTACCTCCAGAGAGCCCTCAGGACATCCAGCGCAAACACTGCTCTATAGGTTATCATACCCACAGTCACCAAAAACTAAAACATGTACCAAAAATGTTTCTTAAAATCTGTTGTTTTTTTCATCCGGCTGAATGTATTATTCATTTTTACGATTATACGCTGAACGTTTCAAGTACCAGTTACTAGATTGCGTTTTTTTTAAAATTAAATCATATTCTTCCGCTTCTTTTTCTTCGTGGTCGGCTAGTGTAGCAATGACTTTCACCATTAACAACAAAACACACTTTGCTCTAGCACACTCACAGCTTTTTTTTTTGTTTGTTTTTTTTTGCGATTTTTGTTTTTTGTGGGGCGGGGAGGGGAAGGGGGGATTTTTCAAACTGGCTGAAGTCAGCTGAGTCAGGAGGTGGCGATGGGGAGCCGGTGTGCAGCAGAGCGACAGGTCAAGTAAACAGATGGGAGAGCAGCATGATGAAGACACACACTGCGCTTGTGCCTCTTCTTCCTCCCCCCAGCCAGCTCCCGGATAGTTTCCGAATGCTGCTGGAGTCCCGGTACCCGCTGTCTCCTCGGCGACGGCAGAGGGGCTTGTCTGGAGGCTCAGCGGTGGGGGTGAAGATGCACAGTACATTCTCCGCGGCGCACAGGGCAGGGCTGGGCTGGGCTCCAGCGCTCGCCTCCAGGTATGCTCTGCAGCAGTGGGAGGGGAGGAGGGGGAGTGGGCAACGTGTGTGTGTGTGTGTGTGTGTGTGTGTGTGTGTGTGTGTGTGTGTTCTGGGCCCTCAGTGCGCGCAGTGCTCCTGGAGGAGCCCCCGAAGCCCTCAGTACCGGTGAGTCTGGTGCGAGTACTGCGGGGGCTGCTGGGAGGTAGAGGAATATCCCATGCTGCTCTGGGGTAGTGATGTGCTTGGTCCCGGGTTCTGGTAAGCAGCGTGTGGGTTGGAGCGCTGCGAGGGAAACAGAGAACTGCTGAGTGAGAGCCTGGCTGCGTACACACGCACAGAAACACACAGGTGTATAGACAGGATAACACAGCTCAGTGCCACGCATCAGCAGGGCCAGAGGCAGACGATCATACAGAAGGCTGACTGGTGGGTGTGGAGCTGCTGTGGACAGACCGGACACCAACAAATACGCTGTAAAAGAGCAAGAATGACTTTTCTCCCTCACTACCGAGCACCCACCCAGCCACTGCGATGACGCACGCAGGGGAATGCACTGCCTCATCCGAGACTCGGCAGCGGAAATCCAGCTACTGTACCTCCGTGCCCCACAGTGTCCTGCGCGCTCCCTGGTTTGGATCGGGCAGGAGCGAGACAGAGAGAGGAAGGCAAGGTGGAAGGTGGGCGACCCCGAGCGTGGGGGCGTGGGGGAGAAGACGCCAAGAAAACTTGAGCTATTTAACCAAAAGGCCGAGAGAGGCAGGGACTTGCCTGGTAGTCTGAGGTCATGATGAGCCCACTTGAGGTAGTGGTGGGAGGAACCACTCTGACTTTCTTCAGGGGGGGCCCCTGCGCGTGGCTGTTGTCTGGGTTCCCCGTGTGGCCCGCCCCGTTAGTGTGGTTGTTCCCCTGTTGCTGCTGCTGGTTCTTCTCAAGTGTCCAAAGAAGAAAAAGAAACAGAGGGGGGGAAAAAAAAAGGAGGAAGGAATGTTAGTATACACCAAGCAGAGAGACCTCTCCCCCCCCCACCCTCCTCCCGGGCTTCATGTGGAGTAACCCTTCAGAGCAATTTCTACCACACAAGGAGCTCGATCACCATTTTCATCTGCCATTTTGTTCACAGAAGAGCGAGTGGAGTTCAGACAGAAGTAAAAAAACAGGATCAGATTTCTAGCCGAGACAGACGATGACAGTCACGGCTGAATTCTGAAAGACTCTAGCTTATTTGCTAATTCCTGCACAAATAACCCCTCTGTGCTATAATAGTATTGACTAGTATGCGTCAAGCTCTTATAACTTATAATTCTAATTATATCCTTACACTGATATAGCACTTTTCTGGACACTTCACTGGAAGTTCTTTACAGGTAATGGGGATTCCCCCTCCACCCCCACCAGTTGCGAGCTGCTCTTTCTACATACCTCTGCGGGTCTCACTTTCCACTTGATAAAGCTGGCCTGCAATATCTGGAATCACTTCTTTCCTAAAACGCATCATTTATTAATTTCTTACTTTGTCTCCTTTGTCCTCTGGTTCTTCTTCCGTTAGAAACTCACGTTTGGGATAGGGGATCTGGCAGCCTGCAAAGACACTACAACACAAGACACCTCAGTGTGACACCGTCCCGAAGTTCCCTTTGCTACCTCAACCCCTTTTAAGGAAAGCCCTGGGAAAAGGAGAGGACAGCCCCGTGTGGGAAAAGCACACAGCAGGTGAAGACCTCCTCAGTTAGATCAAGCACTGGGAAAGGAGTGAGACAGAAGCCTATACCTTTATAGTGCCTTTTCGATACTTCACAAGTTTAAACATGATGCTACTGTACAAAGGCACTGAAATATATACACCCAATTCCACTGGAAGAGAGCTCAGTGATTCTCTCTCCTATGACACTGCAGCCAGGGAAATTATTCTACTGAAGGAAATTCATTTGCACACAGCACAGACAGGGGGCAGTATAGGACCAGTCCAGCCCTTCACAATGCGGTGTTAGACAGCACCGACTGATGCGTGCAACAAATAGAGATTTCTAAAAGGGGAAGCCTTTTTGGAAACGCACATTTTTAACCATCGGCTTCAGTTTACGACAATCAGGCTCAGCAAGAATCCAAACTCATCCCGTGATGGGGAATTCTGAATCCTACAGTAGGTCTTGCTATGCCTGATGTCTGGGTAGCAGGAGTGAGGTAGTCGCAGCAGTGGTGAAGAATCGGACAGCAGCGCTCTCCACCCGAGCTGGTCACCGTGCAGGCTAGCGGTAGTGCGGAGGTGAAGGCCAGGACTCCCCCTGCGTCGGTGTCCAGTGGGGCAGTGGCAAGGAGGACACCCACACTCCTCCACAGCTGGCACAAACAAGAGACAGGGCTGCTGCCGGACGCTGGACCCTCCCCTGGAAGTGCACGGCCCCAACACCGAGCGACTGGGATCAGTGCACTCCACAGGGCAGCGTGATCAGACGAGGCCTCTCCCAACTACAGGGTTTCAAGACTTGCGATGCACTCTTAAAGGAGACAGAGCTAAAGCTGCAGTAAGACCCCCAACAACCCCGGACACAAACGCCGGCCAGGACGATGGAGAAAGTGCTCTTCTATGCATGCAGTTCCACCAGGAGCCGAGGCAGGAGTGTGTGTGTGTGTGCACGCAAGCCGAGGAGAGACGGGCAAGCGGAAAAGCCGAAGAAGCGCCTCTCTCGTGCCTCGCAGTTCGCCTGGTCGACCACAGTGCAGAAGCGCACTCTGAAGTGCAAGGGTTCCCACCTCATCGGACCCAAGTCAAGCCACTGTCTACACCTGCTTCCAGCCAGGCACTCAAGGTGGCATCCGGAGGGGAGGAGGGGACACTTACTCTGACGTGGGAAGGGGGTCTTCTAGAAAGTAGGGGTCCTGCATGGCCTGCTCTGAGGTTATTCTCTTGATGGGGTCCATGGTTAGCAGCTTCTGGAGCTGAAACAGGAGGGGAATCAGAGGACACTGTGAACGGGTGGCTGCAGGTCTCACACAACTAGGTGCCCAGGCGGCCTCAGATTACTGGGACGCACTAAACCACATGGAGTTAAGTCACTCATAAACTAGTGCAACTTGTACAATAAGAATTAATCCTTCGCTAAGTGGCCATCGCTTTTTTAATAGCTCAATAAATGGCCTCGGTTGAAATAAAAAAAAAACTGACTTGCATGCTTTGCGTCTAACAAAATTACACATTTTCTGTTTGAGTCTATCACTTAACTTCACCGCAATGTGTACGCTGCACTCAAGAAAAAAAACACGTAATCTAAAAAGATGCTAATTCTTTACCTTCATTTATTTCATTTGAGGGGCAAACAGAAATTCCCAATATGGTCAGATGACTGGGGTAATAGAGCTGCCTTTCTCTCATCAAGAGCAACGCTGAGAGTGCTAGGTGGCTGTGAAAGTCCCCATCATTACAAATCAGGAACAAAAAATAATAAAGTGGAGGGTCCAAACACACAAATGCTGTTATCACTGATCATGGAGACAAGAGTAAGTGGAGCTCATCACTGCTAGAGCTGCAGAAAACAACCATTATCTGGACGGTTTGTCTGGGAGGGTGTAGTGTCACACTGAGGTGATCAACTGCTAAGACTGAATAACAGCTGCAAACATCTGTACTGATCATTTGGGTATTTGTGGGAAGAAATGAAGGAAACTTCATATAAAGATATTCGGTTGTATATCAGTCACATTTTTTGTTTCAAATTGGTTCCAATTAAAAGTAATAGTCTTCAGATTAAAATGGCATTTGTAATGTGCTTGCATTAGCTGGACAACCAGGAAAACCGTGCTTAAATTCTCCTCTATCTGTCCCTTGAACTTTTAATGTAGCCAACCTAAACCACATAGTGTATTTTTGTGCAGCTCAGCAGGGTGGTGATTCACTGGTCCTGATGTCTCCCTCACTGCCCTCCACACATCTCCACAGCACACAGACAGACCAACACAAAGCGGTCTGGAACCGGGCTTACCAAGTGGAATGCTTTGCTGTCTGGTTTGACTTTGTGTTTTTCCATGTACTTAGTAAGACTGCAGTTTGTGTACCTGCAACGCATTAAAAAGACTCATCAGTGGCAGTTCAGTGCAGAAAAACAAAGCGTGAAAGGAAAAGTCACACGCAGAGCATTCAGAATGCAAACTGACAGCTTGATGAATACGAGAAACTTAAAGGGCTGCATCGGGGGGTCTGCGCTGCCACCTCGCCGCGCCTCGGCAAAGTTCGAACAGGAGCCAGCCTCTCTGCGGCCAGACCCCTCCTTCACAGGGTTTCAAAGAGGCCGCCCTGCTGGGTACACTAGCAGCCCCCGTCTCCTGCTCTGCCCAGGCGCGTGTGGGGAGACACATGCACCGGACACTTGGGATACGAAACACAGCTATTTGCTGCTGCACGAAGTGTGAGATTATTTGATCAGCTCTGCTCCTCAGAATCTATCCATCCCCTGTAGGACAGCAGGCAGGACAATCCCGTCGAAATTAATCAAGAGGGCCATCAAGTCTGCCACTGCCTGTCCACCATACAGCCGTGACAGTCATCAGACTCGGACTCCTGTTCCCAGCTCCCTCGCGTCTTCTTGCAGTCAAGCCCTGTGAACTCGCATTCCACACGAAGAAAATGTTTTTATTAACCGGGCAAAGAAAGGAAGAGCAGCGTGCCTCGACACCAGGAGAAGGTTACGGGGGCGACAGAGAAATCTGACACAGCAAACCTTCATCTGCGCTCAACCAGTATGAAAAAAGATACATTTCTATTCAAAAGCACACAATGACTGTTTTAAAAGCAAGGACAAGCAACACCGAATGAAATATCGATTACATTGTTTATATTCAACACCTTGGACTAAAATTGAGTATTCATAATATGAGCATTCGCACAATTTAAAAATGATGCCCCCTCCACCAGCCTCCTCTTTCTGTAAGCATACAATCACCTTTCACTGGTTAATTTCTTCCTAAACGCTCTCGTTTGAAGCATTTACTGAAATGACAGTTCTTTTCATAGGATGCTTCAAGCCGAACCAAACCAAGCTTCAAAGACTCTCTGTGCATTTTCTGTGCAGACCTGGGACACTTCCCAATGACAGCTAAAATCAAAACCTGAATCTTCAATGCAATCACATCTTGGGGAAAAAGAGGAAAAAAAAATCAATTAAAATGTGGCCAAGTCAGAATTTGTCTTAGTACCATCTGTAGCTGGGCTTTGTGGATTTAGAGAGCTACATCTAAAAGCATCCCTTACAGCAGCTACTGCTTTCATTCATCAGATAAAGTCTCCCCCACCCCCCCTTTCTGCTGCAAACAAGTTTTACGTGTCAGTGCAGATAAAAAGGAGAAACCCCTTTCATCAGCCTGGAGAGAGCACACTCTGTCACTAAAATCTGAAACATGAAGAAAAAAAAAACCTCAGTCTGATTTTAAGGGTGTGCGCTGTGGACTGTAAAGCTCAGAGACACAACTGGAAATAAAGCAAAGATCTGAACTCTGGTGCTGGCCCTCGTACCACAGGCAGGCAAACGGATCAGCTAGGCCTTGAAGCTTTGTGGGAAATGCCAAGTTCTTACCAGGCCAGTTTCACACATCCATCTATAATTCCCTGGTACCGTGTAAGGAAACACTGAAATACAAAGAAGGATATAGCTGGACCATGCTCTGTGTGTGCAACGAGTCACTCTGCCTCTGTTCTCTTCTCACCTGTTTAAAGGCCAGAGTGTGAAGCAGCTAACAGGGATTGAGACAGCTGTTCAGTCCTGACAGCGATGGACTGCTGACCGTACAGGGCCTCGAGTCTGATCACTGATCGCCCTGTGAAGCGCAGATCTTGCTTCCTTCTTAACACTAATCCTTCATGCATTGCATTTATTGCAAGCCTTCCTCAATTACAGAGGGCAGCCCACACCTGCATCAAAAGCAGATGACCTATGAATGAATACTCCTGTGGAAAGGCGGTCAGCCAATGAAGACTAGAAGATGTGCAGGGCACATTATTCAACTTACGTATTTCTTCTGAAGTCTTTCATCAGTGTTGAATGTTCAGGCATCTTCTTAATGTCTTCCCAGTCTTTGTCTGTGAAACAGGCACAGAGCTGTGTTGATTCTAGGTTTGCCAGACATCCAATCTTTCACAGGAATGTTTGGTTTTTAGGTTTTGTGTAGCGTCCGGCTGGAGCTACTGACTGGACAGCGAACGTCCTGACAGTATTCATTGACTCGATGTGCAATTGTTAAAATTTTCTAGTAAAGCATGTGCATAGCTGCAGCTCATCAATATGATGTAAAACACAATGAAAATCTGATGCAATACTCCCTGTTCCTTGAAAAACAAAACAGTCCATTCGAACCAACTCAAGGAAACACTTTTGACTGAAGTCTTCTTTATTATCCTGCTCTCCCTCTTCCTCCCCTAATCCCATAAAACATTTGTGGGGAAAGCAGGAAAAATATATTTGATTTAATTTAGGTGTCATCTACATTTTCGATGCAATATACAGTATGGGAGGAATATTTTGATGTAGAAGCTACATCCTCTCAGACCCATTGGGAACCTGTTTTAGGAAAACTCCCGTAAAAAGGGGAACAGCTGTATGCTATGACTTAAACAATCAATGCCAAAGAACTAGTCACCTTTGCCTACTTGCATCTCCTAGTTTGTGCTTCTGATTTAGCTGTGGATTTCCCACAGTAACTTTCGCGGTACGTGTGAGTGACGCCAACAGATTTCTTAGGGAACAACTCTGCAGGTGACGTCCCAGGACACCTCCTTGTTAACCACAGCACCCGCGTCATGGGTGATGACCAATCCGGCTCTGCAGCAGAACTAATGGGCACTGGCCATGTGCGGGCAGTATAGATGTTCGCGCCAATGTGAAACGGACCCGGACCCCCCCATGTCCGGCACATCCTACCCACAGACACGCCTCTGACATCAGCTCCCCTTGAAAAGCAGGCAGGAGAATGAGTTCGGCTAAAAATCACGAGCACCGCCAACTATTCAAATACCGTCGTGCACGCCTTTTGGGTATCTTGGAAAATGACCATTCACTGCCGGCCTTACCTGTTCTACATTAAAGAAAGGGGAATCTCAGTCTCGACTGGCAGTTGTTTTCTAAAACTCCACAGGAGCAAAAAAAAAAAAAACACCTCAAAGAAAGGACCAAGGGATTCTCTAGCCTCACCTCGGGAGCTCTGAAGATATGCAGCAGTATGGAGAAATGCACAGCAAACAGAACATGTGCAACCAAGCTACTTATAAAGCACTGAGCTACAGATTCCTCAGCCCTGCGATTCCACTGTAGCCCCTGTCACTGCCACTCTTCGATAAACCCCACAGAAAATGGAACTGCTCTATCCTGGCGATTCCCCAAAAAATTGGGCGGATTCACATCCGTCGGCAAAAATGGCCATTTTCGCAGCCCCCGATTTCCGCGCAGCCTGGGCAGCCAGCGCACTCACCACGAGGTTCATCACGCATTAGAAAAGCGGACATTCACCTTGCGGCACTAATCCCACCCCTTTAGGAACAAAGCATTTCCCACAGCTCCCTAAGGGAGGAAGCTGCTGAAATCTTGAAAATCACAGAGCTGCTGTGAAGCAGATGAAAAATGTTTTTCAAAGGAACAAAAAAAAAAACAACCAAACATTTAGAGTGTTGGTAGCTCGATAGGAAATCATGCTCCTCCTACTGTGCTGCAATGGAGAGCGTTATTAGATACATAACAGTGTGGCCTGGTTATTTACTGGCCCGATTCAGATCAAATATCACCTGTCCTGGAAGGGAACAAGTCAAGGTTTATTCCCTGCTGAAAAGAGAAGTAAGGAAACAACGTTTCGGACCCGAAAAAGGCTCCAAAGCTGAAACGTTGTTTCGTTTCTTCTCTTTTCAGCAGGGAATAAACCTTGTTCCTTTGCAGCCTGCGCAGCTCCCTACCCGAACTACTATCACCCTTCCTGTCCAAACAGCAGGGAAAGCGATGGAGAGAAGCAGCTCTCCTCCTTGCAGATTCACAATTAGACAGGCGAATTCATCTGAATTCTGAATTTCCCCGAGGAAAATGTTTCAGGGTATCCAAATGTACACACAACTGTTCATTTTACCTATTAAAGCAGATAAGAAGAATAAATGGGAAGGGTACATGCGATGGAGTCAGTATAAACTGATTATGCTGTAACAAACTATGTATGTGCAATATGTCAATTTGGGTAATTATTATGTGTTTTTTTGTAAATTGTTTAGCACGTGCAATAGATGCAATGTGTAATTTTTAGTGATCTATTCAGATGTACAGAAGCAATACGTGTCCATCCATCTTATTTTAAATCCGACTCAGGCCAGCTCCGATTATGTGTTGAAAAGGTACAGCATGTGAAGATGCATCATACATCTAGAGCTTACATTTTTATATTCACACCCAAGGCCACTAATGAAGCACATGAAAACATTCCATTTTTTAATTAATGAGAAAGACGAGAACCATCTACTTCATCAGCCAACTTAAACCAGGGTTTTTAGGGAGAAACCTCGTCTTCTACAGCCCTTTGAAAGGGCCCTCCTGGCCTGATTATACCACGAAGTCTTTTATGTGAGCACAAAGATATACATTCTTGCATATCTGCAGAGCTACAAAATAACCGGAGATGAGAAACCTTGAGCTTGAACTACAAGTACTAGATGGGTGACAGGGTAGGGAACTATCCTTTGCATCGTAAAGCAGTCTGGTCCATTTCAGGTTTTACCACATGCTCGCTCTTGAACGAACTGTTTTGAAAAGGGGGAAAGCGAAACGTGTTAAATATTCCTTCGGCCTCGGGTCTAGCCGACGTTAATTCACCGAGAGTGAGGAAACCAGCAGGGCATGTCTCCAGACTGCCAAAACACGGAATGGCTCGATCTACTTTGACATGGGACCAGGACCACAGCTCCTGGTTCTACTGCCTTTCTTCCGCTGCGGGTCATGGCCGGGCGGTGCCCTCTCACCTGCAGGGAAGCCCATGACGTTGAAAATGCGGTCCAGCTGGTCGTGGTGGTAGGGGTTACTGGTTTTGATGTCTTCTTGTCGACAGTGAAATATGGGCTCAGACGTTAACAGTTCAGCAAATATGCAACCTATAGCCCAAATATCTATATCCCCAAAGACAAACAGAAAAACAAATGCAGGTTAATTTCTCCCCACTACATCAGACACAGTGCAGGGTTTTCCAGGCTAAACAATCCCTTCAGTCATGATTCATGCATTAGGGAGGACAGGGCACAGAGCACAATGAAATGACAGCAGTTTCTCGTTCAGTCCCGGCCTGCGACGGGGAAAGCTGGGATGCTGACCCTCAGCAAAACAACGGACACAGTAACGGCAGACAGAAGCATTTCCAAACCGCTCTGCTTCTAGCGGGATGGGGACGCATGCCTCAGGCTCTGCAGTAAAAGAACCCGCTGGGGAAGAGCCAATACACAGACGGAGCTCTCTCCAGGCCCCGGGAAACTGCATTCCTCTTCGTGGAAATAAAAACCATGTCTGAGAAGATGTGGCACATGTGAACCATGTGGTGCTAACCACAGCCGGCTCCGACAAACCAGGATTGCTTGCTCAATCTGTTGCGGTGATGGGTGTACATCTCAACTCTGCGAAACATCTCAGGCATCTGCACTGCAGCCAGAGGAAAGACGTGCAGCGAGCCACTTGAATTCACCTCCCTGATTCTGTCAGTATTCCGCTTACAGATGCAGCGACGGAACTGCTTGTGCTCCTGGGGACTTCTCATAAAGCTGGAATACAGGGGGATTTGCAGAGACACTCTTGCCGTCGCAGGCCTGAGTGCTGACAGACGGGACCGTAGGCAGCACAGCTGAGCCACGTGCGACTCACTCAGGGGAAATAAGACCGACTGTGATGAAATTCATACAAAGGAGAACATTAAATCCGCTGTCAGATCCTGCCACCACCTACCATGCAATCAAACTGTCAGTCATGTGGGATTTTCACGTAAAGATGATTTTTTAAGTCAGTGCACAAAGAGGGAGCCTACAATTACAATACTTAGTGCCTTCAGAAAATCAGCAGTTACATGCACCGAAAGACCGGTTGAGAATTAACATCTGGGCTATTGCCATGTAAAATCATTCACAAATGCTTCTCTGACAGGAGCCGTTATTGCTGCAGTGCAAAGACCCGTGCTGACCGAGCAGATATCACTCTGCTGTACCCGTTCCAGTGATGTGCACACCTGCCTCACACTCTCCTCCCCCTCTGCTGTACCTAGATTTTTCTTACATTAGAAAAGTTAGCATAAAGAGGAGGCCGAGCTGCCCATCAAGCCTGTGTAGCAGTTAGTAGCTAATTGAACCCAGGGTCTCTTCCAGCTGTTTCTTTAAAGGAATCCAGGATACAAGACTTCAATAACATGGCTGGGTAACTTGTCTCTAACTCACACAGCCCCTTGCGTGTGGTCTTGCACGTTTCTTCTTGTAGCGTCTGGTTCAGGTTTTCCCTGATCATTCTGAAGCTGAAGAAGGGAGCTGGGCTGACTTTGCATATGAGGAATTTGTATAGTTGTAGAACGTTAAATTCTGAGCAGAGAGGAAATACTCCACTGCTGCATGTTCCATCCCCAGCACCACCTAGACCTGCTGGGAGCCGGGAGAGCTGGGACAGCAAGGCTGGTTGGCCGTGACCTTTAACCCCCCATCTGGCTCCCCCGTCAAGCAGCCTTCGCCTTCCCTCTTCCTTCTTCTCAGGCTGGCTCTCCGGCGTGCTGCAGCTCCCCCGACACCTGGATGAGAGTTGAGTCGTGTCTCCGTCCCGGTGCTCACACTTACCTATAGCTTTGGTATAGTGCCGCGCCCCGAGCAGCAGTTCTGGGGCCCGGTACCAGAATGTGACTACGACAGGATCCAGGTCGGCTAAAGGCTTCAGCGGTGAGTTAAAGAGCCGAGCAAAGCCCATGTCAGCTGCGGGGGAAGACAGACAAAGAGCCCTTAACAAGACTATCCAACAGATCGGCAGACAGCCAGTCCTGCAGCACGACGGGCAAAGGTCAAGCCTTAAAGACCCTCTCGGCCACGTCTCTCCAAGCGCACCCAGAGCAACGACGCATAAAACCACACGGGCTTCGGAAGTAAAGAGTACCTCTCACGAGAGTTGTATTCTTCACCACACCAAAGACCGGCCGAAGTAAAAAAGAGCATTACCTATCTTGACTCTCCCTCTCTCTGGGCCTTCTCCCATCACAAGAATGTTAGCAGGTTTCTGTGGGAGACGGAGAGCAGGTTAGAGCAGTGGATGTGCAGCCCTGTCACACCGACGCCCGAAGGCCACTAGAGCTGCTGACAGCCTTGTTTTGGCTTTGCTTGTGCTTCCACTACCAGGCCAGACACACCCTAGTCTGAACCCAGAACCAAAACCAGTCATAGCCCACCTGTAAACATAACTTTTATCAATCCTGGCTGACAATTCACACAAGCCCCTGGAATCCACTTATCTCCCCTTCAGCGTCTTTGTCGTTACTTCTATTAACATTTATACTGAACCAGAAAGCACCAGAAAGAACCAGAAAGGGACGAGAATTTAAAACTCCTCTGGTGCGCACAGCGGGTATCACAGCAGGACTTCAATTCCTACCGCGTGACGCCAAGCTCCCTCCGAGACTGCCCTTGGCCCGAGTGGCCGAGTGCTGCCGCGATGCTGTCCCGACGTGTCAAAGGGACCGGGGACGATCAGCGCATGGCTGAAGGAACACAGGTCCTTGGTAACGGGGGCAGAGTATTCCCAGATGGATAGTCGGGCATGGATATCATGTGCACACATTTCATGCCCACCAGCCCTTGTAAATAATAATATAGCTCTTTTCTGGACACTCCACTCAAAGCTCTTTACAGGGAATGGGGATCCCCTCAACCACCATCAGTGTGTAGGGCCAGTACTCTCCCCACACACCAGCTCTCAGTGGGAGGAGAACAGAGTGATGAACCCAGTTTACAGATGGGGATTATTAGGAGGCCATGACTGGTAAAGGCACTAGGGTAACACCCCTGCTCTTCAGGGTAAAATCCAGGACTCACCGGGCCATAGACAACTAGAAAAACTCATGCTGTAGGCGACTCCCAACCAGAATCAGGTAGCGGACCCTCGGGAATTCGGGATTTCGAACCCTTGTGAACAGTACAGCGTCGCAGAACTGTAGCTGGCTTTACACAGGATCGCAAAGCCTACTATCAGACAACCTGACCCGATTCCGATGAGGTTAAAACAAGCGTCTAACTTTGTGTTTTGCTGCGGCCCTTGGAGGATTCAAACCCCGTTTCATGCTTTGTTCCTTAACGCTTCTCTGTCCACGGGCCCCGGGCGCTGTAAAGCACCCCCTCTCGTGTCAGAGGAGCCGTGCAGAACTGCAGCAGCAGCCCCAACGCACAGCAGACCGGCGGCGCAGGAGGAGGCCGAGAAATTCATTCACCTGTTGAATTGAGGAGGAAGGTCCACCCCAACCCCCTTTTTATCCCCATAGTCACTGAAGAAAAATCGGACCGTTATCCAGGATAATTACTCTAAAACTAGGATCACACCTTCCACCATCTCGGCTAATTTCTTCGTAAAACCTCTCCATTCATTTACAGATTTTTCACACTTCTCAAGGAATCCTTCCCCCCCAGATTTCCATTCGTTAGGACACTTTCTTTCTCACCTGGCAGGCCGCCCGTGCTCACTGAACTCTTCCTTCGGTCTCTTGAGCTTCAAACCCCAGCAGCTCTCCCTGCGTTTCTACTCTCCGCGTCCCTGAGCGGAGTCGAACTGTGCTTTTTCCTTTGCAGCCCAACGCATACTGACCCAGCCCGGTTCGCAATCAGCAACCGGACTGCTCACGTGGGTAACTCATAAACAAACCGCAAAATCTCCTCTCCTCTCAAAGGCTGACCTACTCGAGTATTCAAATCTCAGTTGAAAATCAACAGCAACGGCCGGCATTTACTGGGACAAACTGTGCATCCTGCGTAACCCAAAGCAACCGTTCGTTCTACAGTCGCGCTTTTAATTCTGTGCTGCAAAGCACTCTGGGACAGCACTGCATCGACAAATCCAATATTAGATTTATTCCGTTTTGCATTACACCCTCCTGTTTTTTCCTCAAGAAGCCGTTTGCAGGTGACAATTCTCACATTCAACAAAGCGCCATTTTCCCACGGCTCCTTGGACTCCCTTCCTGCCACAGTTTCTGCAATGGCAGGTGTACGACAACATACACCAAGACACAGGGAAGTTTCTGTTTCAAAGGCATTGCAAAAAAAGCGCATGGGTCTCCATCAGGGAGCAGCAGTGTTTTATTTGTAAACTTATAGCATTTGCAGGGAATTCACAGGCTAGAGGCAGGCTGATGGGGAATTTTCTCCTTTGGAGCAGTGTAGGCCCCCCACTGCAGGAGACTGCTAGCAGAAATCTTGGCAAAAGCACAATAAACAACCAGAAGATCTGCATGACCCATTCAATCGCTCCCCTGCAGAGTGTGGGTCCCACTCTGCCCCCATGAGATTTCAGCAGAAAACACACAGACATTTCCACAGCGATTACATCACATTCTTGCATTATTTGCTGTGGTGCTTGTTGTTATCTTGTTAACTTCATTATCCTGGTCTGGATTGGGACACGTTATCGTGTGATCCGATCTGCTGTAACAGACAGGCTTACCAAGAGTTTCCGCACTCAAAAAGCCTGAAACAACGGAGGTTTTGATAAACCGATAAGAATCTTTTTTTTGCACATTTCATCTGAAGGAGAAAAAAAAGCCCCACAGGCCAGCATAGCGCTGAAGCTTAACATAACAGGTACCAGGTGTTCAAAGATTTGCGGAATTGACTTTAATCCCTAAAAACCAACCCTGCCAGCCTGCTCCTGACCCCAGACGGTGCAAGAAGAGATTAAATCTCCTCTCAAACGGAGGGGACAGAGTTCTGAAATCTCCAGTTTTGCTACTTACCAAAGGCATTCCCCCCCCCCACCTCTGAGTTTCAACATCAAATAAAAGGAACAAAATCAATTGGGCTTGATTGCTTCGATGGTGAAAGAGCGAGAAATTTTCTCCAGAGAAAAAACGGAGGGGAGACTATTAAATACCTCTTTTCTGGCTGATGACAACTGCACTGCTATTTTCATGACAAAGCACCTCGGCAATCAGTGAGCCTGCAGTACTGGAAGCCAGGATTCTCTCACCTGGTGGGCTTCAGGACAATGCTGCAGCTCAATCCTCTGAAAGACCCCCCCCCAGCTCACCATGTCCTTCTCTTGCCTGGGGTGCCCTTAGCCTCTGATCCCAGCAACAGCAGGATGGAAAGCGGATTAGAGACCAAGACGTATCAAGCGGTTTGATGAATCCATCTTTATTGCCTGGCAAACCATCCCAGAGACCATTAGAGACCCCCACCAGGCAGCTCACGCCCAGAATGACAGGGGATCACCTGTGTGGTGACTGGTATGGAATGAGATATTCCTTATGGTTTCTAGCAGCTGCCCTTGCGTGTTCTGAATTGGACAGTTTCCTAAAAAAAACTGGTAAATCTCAGATTGCTGGCTCAGGCTACATTCATGCCTATCATAATTAGATTGTAAGGTTAACGGGAGAAACCTGCACAGCAAAAAACTTTTAGCGAAGAGGACTGAGTGTTTGGCTCCTGAAGAGTGTAATCAGCTGGAATTTTTTCGATCAGTGGTGTATGTCTGTACAGCACAAATTTGCAAACATGCTTGAATATGTGCAAGCATGTGGTTTTATAACCCTAGAGGACTGCCAGGGAACAATTTTGTTTTATGATGAAGCCACAAAGCAACATGCCAAAAAATTGCAGCCATTAGCATTTAGATTGTTGATTAAATCTGGCAAAGCTCCTGCAATGATTTTTTTTCCTCCATTCCTTTAAAGAAGTGCAGCCGCCGCAATTTAATAAGGATTGAAATGTCACCTGAGTCAAGGCTCATTGTGGAGAAAGGGCACCAGCTCCACTGCAGTATTACCCCCCTCGTGCGATAACAGCTGGCGATTACCCAGGAACCAGACCCAGTCATCGCTCCAAACAGTCCCTTTAGATAGGTGACAGGCGACACCCTCTCAGCACTGACAAAAACATCAAAACCACACGCTTCCAACATCTACAGCACAGGGAAGAGATCGCGTGTATGCTTTCACATGAATAAAAACAGCTTAACAAAACTGGATTAGATAAAAATAGGGATTGAGAATTATAAGATCCTCAAACTCTACTTAGACAGCTTCTCGCAGAAATCCATGTGTAATGGCGTCTGCCCTGTCTCCTTCAAGAGTCCAGAGCAGTCAGGGTAATGGGTACCCCACCTTCTTAATCTGGACACTTAGCGCGCAGGGGGTATGTTGCGCTTATTCCTAAAAAGGTGTGCACACAATGGCTAAAAGAATTTCCTTTATTACTGGAGTATTAGAAGACCCAGGAAAGAAGTCATTTGCTCAGGAATGTTTAGGGAAAAAAAAAGATTTCCCAGCAAGAGTCGGATATTCCCGACTTGAGCATGGGATGCCCAATGCCACTCACCCCTTGAGGGATCCTGGCCACAGTCAGTTAGCGACACGACCCTGGCTCAAACCCGTGACCAGCCAATGCTCGGGCGTGCGCCTTTCCCAGCTGAGACGCGCATGAGGCCCTCAGACTCAGCTTAGAAGGCTCACGGGAGACCGTCCAGCATGAATTCTAAAAAAGCAGCACTGCATCGATCTTGTTTAAGGCAGGGTTAGGAAGCATCAGCAAGCATCCGAGGTTCTGGAGATCAAAGATCCGGCCACACCCCCTTACAAACACAAGGAAATGTGTCGAACACACGGGCTCAAGAAATGTGTCCAAACACTAGGACATGAGCAGCCGCACTCCAGGATACTGGACTACTACTGTTCCCGATCAAGTGAGAGATCTGGGGATCTGTCGCTAGAAGAAGAGATCTGGGGATCCGTCACTCTGAATGAAGTACGCGGGTGCCGGCAAGAGCAGAGCGACACAGAGAGAGCCCACAGTACTGGTTATTCCAGCCCGCGCAGATGCAGGATTAGGCCATTATGGAGAGCGTCCTCAAAATCCTGCTCTTTGGGTCAATGACCTCTACACTGTGAAATGCCTGGAAAAACAAAGAACACCTGAAGCCTCCAGCAGGCGAAGCTCTGCTCCCGAGAGCTCCCCCTTCCCGTCCCGCCTGCGGGCGGAACCCGGCACTCCGGATTTTACCAGCAGTAGGCTTCACCCCCCCCACACACACACACACACACACACACACACACACACACACACACACACCAGGTGCTGGATGTTCTCCGCTTATTAAACTTGCATAAGAAAAGACATGGGAACTAAAATAATATTAAAGACAACACTGGCCTTTGTGTTTCACAAACCCCTGGTTACGGGGGCTGCTAGCAACTCTTAATCCTGAATGAACAATCAGGGCTCGCGTGAGGCAGTCTGGGCACAGGAAAACACAGAGGGATTACTTTAGTGCTCAAGCCTTTATTAGGGTTTAGAGGAAAGAAAGAGCCACACGCACCGATTCAGACGCAGGCCCACATCTGTCTGACACCATGAGCTGCACGCACGCACGCACTCATTTAGCTCCTAATATAATTTCACAAATAAATTAAGAAATTATTTACAAGGGCATGACTGCTTAAAAATAAAACCGCATCCGAGATGAATATTTTCCCTGTCAGGGTTTTCAGAATCACTATGCCTGTTTTAACATCTATTTACTATTCCTCACGGTAAAATCCAGCAGGACGTGAGCTCTCAAGGAAAGTGAAAATGACACAAGAAGCAAGGCTCTTTATTGGTAAGCAAGCCGGCTACACACTCCTCTATTTGAATGAATCCCCCCAACTCATAGACTCGCTCTGGCTGTTCCTCGATATTGCTTCATCTCTCGTTAACGATGCCATCGCCCCCCCCACCCCTCTCTGAGGAATATCTGGTCGTACAACCCGGGTATCGGATACGGGCAGACACGAGGATGAACGCAGAGCGCTCTGCAGGGAAAGGGACTGAGCAGCAGAGACGAAGGGCTGGACAGGAAGCTGATTCTGCCTCATCACACATCAGCTCGGACTGCGGGACTGCAGGGGGCCACCGACCGCTTCCGAAATCCAGCTGAGCGGTCGTATTCCCGCCATTGACCTATGTTAAATCAAGCCTTTTTTTGGGCATTTTTCCCCATCCAGGATCATGCTTTTTTTAAATGCGTCTCACAATGACAAAAGCCCAAAATGCCTCAAATGGAAGCTTTTGTTTTTGTGTTTGCGCATCAGAATGGATCCCTTCAGCCCATCTAAATTGATTAGTAATTAAGAGCTAATTGATCCAGGGATCTCATCCATCTGTTTCCTGAAAGAAGCCAGGGTATCAGCTTAAGACAAGAGAAGATAAGGCTCGATGGACAGCATCTTGGGATGGCGGGGGGGCCCTGTGGCTCAGGATCTGCGCCTGTGGCTGGAAGGTTGCCGGTTCATATCCCGCGGCCGGCAGAGGAATCCTACTCCGTTGGGCCCCTGAGCAAGGCCCTTCACCCCAACTGCTCCAGGGGTGCTGTATAAACGGCTGACCCTGCGCTCTGACCCATAGCTTCTCTCCCTGTCTGTGTCTCATGGGGTATGTGAAAAGACAAATTCCTAATAAAGAAATTGTATATGGCCAGTCAAGTGATCTTATCTGATCTTCTGGCCTGAGCTGTGTAACTCCATTTACTGGTTCAGCTAGCGTTGCACCTAGCCCCACCCCACCCGCAAGGTTTTTTTGCGGCGGCAGATGATTTAGAAACTAAAATTCCCGGCTGGATTGAGGTGCGAGTTCCGTGTTCCTTTCGGGCTCGCAGTGCCCGGGGCGCACTCACCAGGTCCCTGTGCAGAACCCAGTTGGCGTGCAGGTAGTGGATGCCATCCAGGATCTGGTACAGCAGCGACTTCACCATCCCGCGCGGCAGCTGCAGGGGCTTCTTGTTGGCCTTGGACGCCCTGTGGAACTTGATGATGTGCTACGGGGAGGGGGTCGGGGAACAGAAGAGGAGACGCGTTACAGACAAGGAAGGGGGCCTCTTCAGCATGGGGGGGCCCAGTCCTGGTCCCGGTGACCCCCACACACCTGCTGGTTTTTGTTCCAGCTGAGGCCTCCATTACACAATCAAACCCTTCATTGACTTCATAGCAATAAAATTAATTTGAGCTGTCTGTGCCCAGCTCTGAAACGTGCTGGAGCTTTAACTGTATTCAGCTGTATTTTTTTTTTTTTTTTAAGGGAAATAAAATTCCAAACTTTCCAAAAACTGGAAAATGCAACTTCTCCAATGGTGCAACTCAGTCTTTAATTATCCAACGTGTGTGGATTGGGAGCCCCTGCTTCAGCTCATGTGGCTAGCTTGGCAGTGGCAGCGGCCGTGCAAGGGGTCAGGGGTCAGGGGTCAGGGGACAAAGCTAAACACACTAATGGTTTTCTGTGCATCACATTCATTCCTTTCACGACTGCTCCTTGCAACCCCCCTGACCTTCTGAAACCCTGCAAGGGTGTGACAAAGAAAAACAAAACCACCTGCTGACCTGCATCTTCGAAATATCAGGAAAGCAGCCAGAAACGTACACTACAAATGTCACTGGGAGCCAAGTGAGAAGGTCAGCCGGTTACTTCCCTGAGCTCAGGCAAAAGTTCAAGGTAAAATCAGACCCCTGCTGCGCACAAAAGCACAGTTGCAGACCCTCCAGTAACAAAGCGATTCCTGAATCTTGTGGCCTCAGTCTGAAATGAACCTTCGCAGACGACACTCGCCGACGCAGCTCCCCACTCGGGCCTTAACCCAATGCATTCCTCAATCAAAAGCATTTTTATTAATAATGAATTATTTCTTGCACTTATGAGACGCTTTTCATCACAAAAGAATTCCAAAGCACCTTTATGAGGAGAAGGACAGTGCTGGGAGGCCCAGCCTTCCTATCTCCTCTGCTCGTTATTTGCTTATTTAACCTCAGCTGGCAGTCCGCTTGGTACCAGATCCAAGGTCAACAGCTGCAATGGCATGACCTGTTTTATACAAAAAAAACTAACTTGAGAGAGCAAACGGTGAACAGGCCTGCTCAAGTAATCTCCGAGAGGGTGTCGGCTCTGCTCCCCCCCCTCCTCTCTGCACAGCGGCAAAGACAGCCACTTAAAGACATCCCCTAAAACAGGGCTTCCCAGCTCCAGACCTCCCCTGGGGTCCGGAGTACAGCAGGTTTTATATTTCCATAAATCTGTCCCATCAAAGCTCGACTGGATCAATTTCGCCCTTATGCCAGATGAAGATGCAATGCTCATTACAATTTAGGGAGATACAGAAAGCCTGCTAGATTCTGGACCCAGGAAAACATGAGCTGTGATCCACAGCTAATGGGTTTTCCTCTGTCCATTCAGGATGCCTTGAAGAGTTGACTGAAGCTCCCTACAGCGCAGTGTCACAGCGGCGCAGGCCTCACCCAGAGGTCGTGCTCGGCGTAGTCGAACAGAAGCCACACTTTCCTGTCAGCGTGGGACAGGAACACCTTCTGCAGGGAGATGACATTGGGGTGCTTCAGCTCTCTCAAGAGCTGCACAGAGAAAACAGACACAGAGTTAAACCCCCGCGAAAGCTACAAAACATTACAGAACAGACTGTTTTTTCCAACATGTGTCCTTCTTCAGAGGAAAGTGGAAGTACGTAGGATTCTGCTGCAAGTCTAGTCATTTAGACAGCTTAGCTTGAAGTGGCTGCCAAGGCAAAAGAGTCTGGTCCAGAACACAGAGCATTCTGTTTTTATACTCACTGCAATTTCTCTGCAAGCAGACATGGATATTCCAGTGCCTTCTATCTGTTTTAAAGCGTAGTCTTTGTCATCTTTCCTGAAAAATGCAATCGAAAAGAAAAAAAGCACTTTAATTCATCAGAGCAAGGGCCTAGTCAGAAGTCATGAACCCTCACACATGAGTCATTTATGATGCAACTGAACATTCATCAAACCAAATCTGTCTGCAGGTTTTAGTTCCAACTCCAACTAACCTTAATTGGCTTAACTGGACCAATTATAGAACCTCTCTGAGCTCTTCAGATGGGAAGAATTTAAAATATGCAGGAGCTGAGCTGTACCAGCCTGCCTTACAAAGCCTCTTTGCAGGTGGCTGTAGTGTCTGCAGCCACTATCCAGGAAGACGCAAGAACAGCTACAACACGTTTACACACTCCTGCAGTTTTTAAAGGACTGTTAGTGGAAAGGGCATTTTACCCTATTTTGTGAAATAAAAAAACATTACAGACAGTTCAAGGTGGAAGCCTGAACTGAAGGCCTATGCTAACCCAGCCCGTGGGAAAAGTTATCACTTATGAATAGTAGCTTTTTTACTGCAGTTTCCTTTAGAAATTGTGATGTCTGGCCCCGAGGCAGCACGAACAGTAAAACAACAACTGCCACTTGTCACGCAAACCCCTGAAAACCCTAACAGCATTGCTCTTATTAAACACACTGCATAACACAGCAAAAAAAAATTAACAAGGAGCAGCACGGCATTTGTCCCAGGGTAGTGCGACCACAGAGGGCTTGTACTGGGCGCTGCAGTCCACAGCCCGAGGCAGAGCCAGGCACCAGCCGAAATAGCAGCAGGAGGAAACAAGAAGGTCCCAACACTCTGTGTGAAGAGCTCAGTAACTAACAAATGTTTTCCTTCACTTGCGCTGTCCGGGACGAATTCACTGCTACAAAAAAAAAACCACACATGAAAAGAAATAGATTGTTGTTCCTTTGTCCCGTAACAGCTGGGATTTGCTTGGAACAGTGTGCAATAACTAGGCGACCTCACAGCTCAGCAGAGAGCCTATCAGCAATTACGATGTCTGTGCTATAATAAGTGGCTTAGCCTGTTTCAGGGAAGAAAACGCACTATGGCTCCAAATGGAGCTTCAATTGTAGCAATTTCAGACGCTGTGAGCCACAAGCTTTGGAATATAAGCTAGTACTGCCTATTTAATTCATGCAATTTTATTAAAGTAATAAATGTATCAAGTGACAAAGTACAAATTAATTTTTGTAGTCAAGCAATTTCCAATCCTACAATATATCGTACATTTTATTTTTGAACGCTTTTGATCACATTAGAACAGAAACGTGCTTCGCGTTTGTGGCCATGAAGCACATTTCCTTGGGCACAGCATGTGCAAATTTCCAATCTTATAGTTCTTCCTTTTTCTGTTCAAAGCTTGAAATGGCTTGCATTGCTTTGCAGGAAGGGCTCAATTTCCTGGGTCACGTTTAGTTCAGCCTTTCTCTATGAAGAGCAGCGAGCTGGACTGGAGGACAGTGGCTTCAGCAGGCCCGACTGGGTACTGACTGCAACAAGGCTCTGCTGGCATCCGAACAGCTCAAATCAGAACACAGACAGCAATCTTACAGTGGAAGGGTCTGTAGCTCTAACTGCCTCAGAATAACTGAGATGCTGAAGTAGGTTCTGTAGTCCTTTAAAGCTGCAGTCTAATTGATTATTCCTTCCTCTGGTTCTGCACCACAAGTGGGGGGGGGGGGTACCGAGCACACTGCAATTAAACACATGGTCACAATTACCAGGCCACTTACACTAGGGAGTGCCGCGGTCTTTAACATGCTGGTTTGTTAACGGGCAGCCTGAGCCAGGGAGGGAGCGGGTTCGAGAGCGCGGGGAGGAAGACAGGCAGGGCGGGGACGCCAGACGAGAGAGAACGAGGCAGAGAGAGACAAAGAGAGGGAGTGGAGAGAGAGAGAGAGAAGGGGCGAAGGCAGGGGAGAAAGAGAATGTGATTTGCAGCCTCATCCTGCCTGTGAATCTACTGTATGAAATGTGCTCTGTTCAACCGAGGTTTGCGTTTTATGTATGTAAATATATAAGTGTGTGATAAATATATATATAGGTTATAAGAAGATGAAGAGATGGGTTTGTCACGGTGCGATGGGGCGAGTTAACATCAGGCACTACGGTGGAGGCGCTCTGCGTGTGACAGCAGTTCTACAGAGAGCTGTGGGAAAACACCTCAAACCACCAACACAGACTGAGCCGGGGAACTGGCCCTCGGCGCGCTCTCACAACAAGCCCCCAGCTCGAGCGCGCCAGAGCCAGCTCGCTCTGAGCCTCGACCACATCCTGCCCGCTGGCCCCTGTGGAAAGGTTAGCAGCAGGTAGCAACGTCTCCACCTGTGCGCCGCACAGCGCAGCAACGTCCCCGTCGCCCTCCCCCTCTTCAACAGAGGCAGCGGAGCCCCATTCCCCGCCCTCCTCAGACAACCCCTTGAGGCAGCACACGTGCAGGCGACACTGCCTGGAAGCCATCACACCACTCCTGGGGCGCCTCTTGGTGACAGATCACTGGGGCCTGCTCGAGAGCTCCCGCAGGCCAGTTCCATGCAGGGGAAAGCATCCGGGACCCTCAGAAGGGAGTCGGCTTTGCGGTCCTGGGGGTTCGAGGTCTGCACCTGCTGCCCCATCCAAGAGACACAGGCTCACAGGCCAGCACCACCCAGCTCTCCAGCAAGCCTGCCGAGCTGCTGGGTTACTCTTGTGAAATAGTCCCTGCATTTGTGCTCCAAAGCATGCGTGCAAAACGTGCGTTTTAAGAAAGGTAGCGCCCTTAAGAAACTCATCATAATCAGTTATGTCCCCCACCGCCGCCGCCAGGCATCGCAAAAGAATAAATGGAGCTTTTCTTCACCCAGCCCTTTTTGCAAAAGTGCATAAGTGTATTAGTTCCTATTACCATAATCATGACTCATAAATGTGTTGCTAGCATTCCAGTTCAATGGAAACGACAAGCTGACTGAAGCCCACAGAAACGCAAACGTGGGCTAGGAACTGCCTTCATATAAAGCATCAGGTAAAAACATTCACAACATAGCGCGCGCCGACTGACTAGCTCCTTCTCACGTGGCCAAGAGCCGTCTAGACTATGAGACCCCTCCCCTCGAGTCTGTGCGGGATAAAGGAGTGCACCACTGCACGGCTCTCCTCGCAGTCACCACACAAGGGGTTCCCACGCACAGCTCCACCGACTCAAGAAAGTAAGACGAGCTTCACAAGCGAGGCTAGTGCTACACGTGCTGCAGAGGTTAAGGCGGGCTCTAAGGCAGTGGTGGCCCTCATACCTGCTGGGGTTCCATCCAGCCAAACCCTTAGCTACACAGTCAAACCCATCACTGGCTAAACAATAATACAGCCCCAACGTGTTTAAGAACAAATGAATCTTGGCTCAAATCAAGCTGAACAGTCGCGCTGTGTAAGTGAAATCAAATCCCAACCTTGTGACTAGAAACAAAATGCAATTATTAAATTGAAACGATTTTTCAGATCAATGATCCAGTGAAGGTGGGCTGGGACGAAACCCAGCAGGTATGTGCGGGTCACCAGGACCAGGACTGGGAACCGCTGCTCTAAGGCATGGCGACGGGACGTTCTTCAGGCTGAAAAAGCAGAAGAACTCGCTGTCACAGAAGCACAGGGCCAGGCTGGAGCGGGCCTGTTTCACAGAAGGGGGGGAACTAAGAGAGTTCATTCTGGCCCCTGTGGACTGTGCTGTCACAGCCCAGGCAATTTCCTGTGCAGGGATGTCTGGAAAATCGGCAAGAAACATCTCGGCTAGCTGGCCTGGAGAGATTCAGAGCAGAAGCTCTTAAATCTACACCCCCCCCCAACTTCCACCTAAAATTAATATCACGGTAGAAAAGAAACAAACCCGATCTGAACCTGAATGAAAAAGAGCCTCAGTAAAAATACTGCTTGTATTTTGTAACAGGCCAGATGTGCTGCAAGTGCAGATTCACATTTACAGAAGAGCTAATGGAAGGAGAGAGTAAAAACGAACAACTGCTGAAATACTTTGCACACAAAGAGAGACCTTCCACCTTCCACACACACACACACCCACCCGCCCTCAGCCACAGAGAGGAGTGCCAGCAGTCCTGAGAACTGGCAGCACGAAGGCCTAGGGGCTCTGTGGCAAACATACCTCTCTTTATTACTCCTTAAAATAATCAGGGGGGGTTAATGAGGGCTGCCTGCCCTCCATGGCATTTCAGAAATCCAGGCCTGCCGCTACAAACTGGAGCCCCATGGAGCTCCTTAAATTAAGAAGCACTATTCTGCCAAGCCCTCTGCAAAGCACCAGGGACAGGGGAGGAGAGCCCCATCGCCACCGAGACCACCACGTCTCACTTACTTCTCCGATCTAAGATCCAATTATGTTTTGAGCTGGAAAGCGTCACACCTTCGACCAGAGCCCATAGGGTGAGGCTTTGGACTCACGACTGAGAGGTTGTGGGTTCGAGTCCCCACGGCAACAGTGCTGCAATACCCGGCTGTGTGCGTGGGGGCCAGTACTGTTGGGGGGGTCAATCCCAGCGAGGGATCAGTGTCCCATCTGGAGTTGGGGGAGGGCGTCACATGCTCCCTCAACCACTTCACGCTGCAGATGTCGGGCTCCGGCCAATTCCCACCTTCAAACAGCATCTTTCTGAGGAGCAGCTTGGAAAAAATAAATCCAGCAGGTGCAGCTCAGCCCATAATTAGGTCCATTTCAGTTAACCGAGCGCTTATGTTGGAATGCGAAGAGAAAACTCTTCTTTTGACTAAGCCGGCAATGTTCACCAGCGGTGGCTCATCAGTCACCATCACCAGTCACCTGAATTCTTTAATACGTTTTTATTCCAAGACGGGGGACCATCACCACATGTCCTACAGCCCCTCCGCCTCTCTCTCCCCCTCTCGATGAGCAGAGCTCATGCTTCACACGCCTCCGAACCGGGTAAAAAAACCCCAAAAAACAGCAACAACCTCCTCTCTCCTCCTCTCTCTCTCCAGGCGGGTTTGCGCTGAGGCGATCACAGCTCTGAAGACGGTGCCACCTCTCTCTCCCCGAGCCGCGGCTCAAAAATTCAACGTACCACTTCGCCGTGGCTGGACAGGCCCTTCAGCTGGAACTCCATTCGTCTCCTGGCAGGAGCGGCCTCTCAGCCCGGGGAGACTGGCTCCCAGACCGGTTTCGTCCTCAAGTGCTGGGGAGCCACAGGCCAGTGGGGGCTGAGAATAACGATGCACCTACTGACCAGCAACCGGTTACAAAGCAGCACTGTGCAGGAGCAGATCAAGAATCCGAAAGACTGGCGCGGCGCTTTCTCTTCAGTGTCTGGCTGCTAAGGAGAATCACGCTCTCGAGTTAACAGGACCGGATGACTGCAAGTACGCTGCACGCATGCCCAGAGACACAGATCACTGGCCATCACCTCCAACAGGGTTCCATCTCTCAGGGCATGCGGGTTGTGGGTTTAGGACTTTGGGACTTGGGAAATCGGGAATCGGGAATCGGCACAGCGTGCTGCTGTCTTGGGAAGGCAGCGTGCCTCTCTGTTTAGTAAACACTGTCTCCTGGTTCGCTCTGAAAGCCTCGGTTTCCATAATGCACCACACTTACCTCAAAGCTTATTCATGGCAAAGAAGCAAGACAGAATGTCAACATATAATTACCCCAAACAGGAGGCTGCAAAGCTGTAATTAAGGGATGGATTTATCAAGTGTTGTACAAGCCTATCAACATGAAAGGGAAAACCGTCTGCAATCCCAAGCTCCACCCAACAAGACCAACAAATTCAAGGAATTAAACGTGAGGACAGAGTCCCACGTCCGTGTAGCTTAGCCGTGCAACAGCTTGCAAAACAAAAAGAAACACACAGGACCAACTACAGCTGCCACACAAAGCACTTCATCTCGCAGATTTTAAAGATTGTTTTTTTGCAAAATCGTCTTTCACCCTTCTATAAACATTAGCATTGTGGAGGGGAAAAAAAACTGTTTTTGTCAGGAATTCTTGCCCTGGTTTGGACGCTAGTTGTTTACAGATGTCAGAAGCTGCTTTTCAAATTTCATCCAGGGCCACAAGGATATTAGGGAAGCATTCTACCCCCTGCAGAAACAGAAATAAAAAAAAAGAATTTTGAATCAAAGTATTAAGAAACTGTTGCAAAACAGGATGCTTAAGGAAACATTGCATCTTCAAATAAACTGGAAAAGAACAGTCTGGACAATAAAAAAAGATTACATGACAGAGATCTCCTCTGACTGGCTTTGTCTAACATACATCATGGCATTCCCTGGTACAGTATCGGCAGCGAACGGGCTCAGCGTCTGCACGGCAGTAACACGACACCTTCCTGACCGCCTGAGCTGTGCACTCACGTGCGTGTCCAGCCTGGCATTATTTATGTTCAACATTAAAAGCTTTGACAGGGCTTCATGACTTTACAAAATAGCTTGGCTGGAGCTCTTATCTGTATTACATTACGTATGAGGTGGCAGGAACTGGCAAGCGTAGCCAAGTCATGGGGAACAGGGACGCCCACACCGCAGTCCTATTGAAATGCCAGTTCCTGCTCAAAGAAAAATGCAAATCTCCAAAACCCCAGCTGCTCCGGAGGCTCCGAGTCAAACAGCTACAGTATGTACTTTTAGGCCTCTGATGCAAGAGGACACTACAAGTCAGGACACTGCTCATGCTCAATCCCCCGAGTGCAAATTGCTCAGAATTGTAGTGCTCTGCTCACTGTATCCAGATGAAGATTTAATGGGGGCCTGTCTTGACAAAGCACTTTCAAGTACTTTCGTCAGTCTTTTGAGCATGTTTCCAAACCGATACCACTATAGCACTGAACTCGGGGCAGAAAGCACAGGCCTGGACCTCTTTTCCTGCATGAGCAACCCTGGCCCAATCAGCACATTGCAAAATCTGTAATTCCACTTCTGCTGGCCAATCCACGCGCCGCCCGGAGGATCAAGGCATCACCAATCAAACACAGACATCAAACACGGATGTCGCTTGAACAATTAGTTGACAGGCAGGAAAAACGGTGTTCGGACTGTGAGAAATTTTGCTCTACAAGTCGTACACAATGGAAGAGGTAAAGGGTGGGTGGGGGTGCGGTCACAAGCTCCAGAAATTCCCACGTGAAGATTTGCTCCAGGGCTGTGAAGCAGACATGCTTAACTAACCTCCCAAGACAAACTGCCAGCGACCTGTGTTTAACCTAGGCCAAGTTCAAGAGAAGACGGCAGAGTCTCCCACAGGGAGAACCCCAGCCGTGCAGACTTGACTGCCAGAGCAAACAGGGCCATTTATTGATATAATCTCAACATTTTCCTTTAAGCTAAGTACACAGTTTGGCTTAAGATGTAAAACCCCAGATCTAACAGAGATAAAATCAAATTATTAGAGCTTCTGGTTTTGAGTTCAATGCTACTTGTCTGCATTCTGTCCAAGAGACAAAAGCCAGGTTTCCACACAGTTCTGTTTCTTCAAGCTGTAGATCAGGAAAACCATTAAAATGTGTCTCAACCCTCCCCAAACCAGCCCCTCCCACCCCCAGCTGACACACTGCTTCTTTATGTCAACTGACACGTTTTTTCAGCAAGATGCAACAAAGCCACTCTGCAAACTGAAGATATCTAGTTGCCTTTGTTTCTCTTGGAAACTATACAAGCACATCATTCAATTTCCTAACCTTTTGAAGAAAAAGCTTAATTTCCGTAACAAAGGCAGGCTGAGCCACAAGAGAGCCTGTAAGCTGGAGGTATTTTAAATGCGTCTTTCCACTTTTATTATAGGACAAATCCATCAAGCAGCCAAAGAACAATTTAACTACAAGTGGAGAGAATACAATTACAGTTTCAAAAAGAAAGGGAAGAAAAAGATCGCAAATCTGTAATCTGTTACACTCATCAAGCAGAATTCCCAGGCTAACAAAAGCATAACTGTGTCTCAGGCACAGCTGTACAGTCGGGCACTGCATACTCACTGGAGAATAAAGAAAAAACACTTTTGAAAAATACATGCTTCTTTAAAGACTTCCAGCAACAAATCATTTTTTGCCATTTTATGAAGCATTTCAGAAATTCAGCCTGAGAAAACCCAGGAAGAGTGTTCTGAGGTTGGAGACGATGTCCTAAAACTGATCCTCAGAAGACGTTAGATGAGTTTACGTCACCCCCATAAGTATTCTTGTTTTGCAGTATTTTTTGAAGTCCTTGCTCTATATCCATTTTCTTTTCGGAAGTTAAAATCTATCCATTTGCAATTTCCAGCCACAGTGCCATTGGGGGAATCCTTTGCTGAAAATCAACATGCTCGTGCCCAGCAGTAACCAAAGACACCAATGAAAAGGGGACTGAGGCTGGGCTGCACTTAAATTCAACAAGATGGACCTGATGTTAATAATAATAATAATAATAATAATAAAATAATAATAATAATTCCTGACACTTATATAGCACTTATAGTGGACACTCCACTCAAAGCTCTTTACAGGTAATAAGGACTCCTCTCCACCACCACCACCAGTGTGCAGCCCCTCCTGGATGATGTGACGGCAGCCATAACGTGCCAATATGCTCCCCACACACCAGCTCTCAGTGTGGAGGAGAACCGCGTAATGAAGCCTGTACATAAATGGGGATTATTAGGAGGCCATGATTGGTAAAGAGCAGGGGGAAATTTGGCCAGGACTCCGGGGTAACATCAACATCCATGTTTTTAATGGTACTGGTTCTGATGGCACCAGGGCCCATTGGAACCCATCTCTTCCCTCCCTCAATGTGAAACCACTCTGGACCAGCTCGCACAGAGGCCTGCTACCTGCGTCACCCCAGCTGAAGTCTGAATCTCTGTGAGCTTTATTGGCGTGACCGACGAATGTCAGTTAAGCCACTGAAATATTCAGCAAAGCATTTACAATCAGAACAATCACATTATTACTGGAGAGGTGCACTCTCTGTTCTACTGCTGAGAGAGGACTGAGAGGATCGAGTCTCCTCTCCTGAACAGTGTAGGGCAGGGGCATCCAATCTTGGGGTCCCCCACACCCCAACATTACTGGTTTGTGTTCTACCCGAGTACCCCGTTAAACAACTGAACCCTTAACGGACCTAATAGCAGGTTTAATTTCTGGTTCCTTGACAGGGCAAGAGCTTGCCTTCTAACTGCTGCGTTTCTTAAGTAACTTAATAAGGCCAGTAGAAAAAAGAAACGCACAAAGATTCCAGCTGAGCAACATACTGGTCCAGTTCAGGGTTTTACTGAAGTGAAGATCTCAGCTGCAGTGCAAAGCAGCAGGCTGGCATTCCCTAAGAGCAGGCCCGGCAAACCCTGGTACAGAGGACTGAGAAACAGCAGGTCTACCTGTGCACCAAGGTCTTGGGGGACTGGACAGAAAATCCAGTCAACCTACTTCCTGGTGTGGAATCACCCTTCTTCAGCGGGCTGTGGGGATTTTAACCACCGAGAGGGAACACAGCCAGGGCGTCCAGACGCACGCGTCCCCGAGCTCACAGGTCTCCCATTGTCCACTCTTTCCTCTTTCCCAAGTGTTCCCACTTGAGTCATGTGGCTCCCATTTCACTGCTGACTGTCTTCAGTCGATACCTCCGAGGAATCAGAATGCTTGAATTAGGTCCTCTCGTGGCTTTCACTGTTCAAGACACTCAGTGCCTTTCTGTCAGCGGGTAGGACATGCCTTTAAGCCTGGGAACAGCACTAGTCGTTGATTCCAGTACAGCAATTTTAATGTTTTAATGTGACCAAAATTGCATGCAGTATTCTAAATGCGGTCTAACTTGTGCTTTGTGCCATTTTAACATAGCTTCCCTTGATTTATAGTCAACACTTCCCTTAACTAAAAAGGATAAAAGACTGAAGAGGCCCTGTTCTGGGGAATAACTCTGCGGTATCTATCGTATGAATCTAGAACTGCGCTCTAGAAAACGACTCCAGCTCCACAGGAATGAACGTGTTTGTGTACTTCACAGCCCCCCGGCTCCTCAGAGATAAGAACACAAACATCACAAAAGGAATAAAAGATCAGCACTGCGGTACCAAACGGCTCGGCTGTTCTGTATAGAGTCAAGCGCTACAAAAAGGAGGGAGTTAAGATCGTTAACAGAGCCATTCCCCCTGAGAACCAATGCACTTTGGGAGCATCTTTGCCATTTTTCACGAATTAAAACGAATCCTCCACATCACAGAGAGTGCTCTGGGTCACATTTTGCTTCACTCGCTAATGAAAAGTCATTAAAAACCAATGTTCTGAGAGAGTCGCAAAAGGTCACCATTATTATTTTTAAACGTTCTTAATTGGCAAATTAAGTTCATGTCCATCTTCCACACTGGAACTTAAATCAAGCAGCTGTTTTTTTTTTTGGCCATTTAACATCGGCGAGCGATCCCTGGGCACGTACAGCAAGCAGCTTCGCTCTGCAGTACCGCTAATCAGTTAGCAACGAGCACAACGTTTATTTTCACCCAGGAGAAAGAGGCTCATCAAAAGGAGAGGAGAAAGGGCTCATCTCTCTCCCCCTGTCCTTTACCAATCATGGCCTCCTAATAACCCCCCTCTCTGAACTGGCTTCATCACTCTGTTCTCCTCCCACTGAGAGCGAGTGTGTGGGGAGTGAACTGGCGCATCATCCAGGTGGGGCTGCACACTGGTGGTAGCAGTGGGATTCCCCATTACCTGTTAAGCACGCTCGTTACCGATTTGGAGCAGGGGCAACGACATTAAAGCATCCAGAAAAAGGCTGAAGCGGGAGAGAGGACAGGGAACTAGGGTAAGGCTTACATGCTGCTTTTCATCTGTGCGCTGTGCCCCAGTTGAGCAGGAGTGTGATGAAGCAGCTCAGGAAAGGAAATACCTTCTCTTTACCAGAGCACTGCTTTCGGCGATGGAACAAAAGGGATGTTTCCTGCCAACCTAAATCCCCTCAGCTGCCAACCAGGAGCTGCTTGTAAGCTGGAGCTCACAGAGCTGGACACTACAGCAGGGGAGAAGCCTTATCTTGCAAACCTCCTGCCCCACCGCCACCCAAAAACCTTTTATTTTCTCACAAAGATGCACTTAAACCTGATTAGGAACCACAGGAGGGCGCCAGCTGAACTTCTACAGGCTTCCCTTCTCTGTTGCTGGGAGCACGGGAGACCGACACTGTTAATGAAGGAGTCAGGGATCCAACCACTGAAAATCCCCTTAAATAAACGGTGTTTGTGTGTTGTAATGTCAGCATGATCAAAGCCCTAAAACACAAAGGAGCAAAAAGCAATCCTGAAACAATACTTGGCTATGTTTAGCACAGTTGTACACTTTTATGTCTCATCTTCTCCTGGAAATATTGCAGCTCTATCCACAAACGGTTCAACATGGAGTGTCCACAGCACATTGCACTCGCTGATTCACCCTGGAGTGCGTTTGAGGATCTTGGCATTTCCTGCACAGCAATGCTGCAGCTAATGAAACGCTGAAATTGCAGATGAATAAGGGGCTCCAGCATGGCGGACCCTGGGCAAGGAGCTCAGCACCCTGTGTGCCAAAGTCCTGCCCTGTAATCAGCAACTCCTCAGGCAGCAGGGCTCCCACGCAGCACGGCTGACCAGTCATGAAGGGACGATGGCCACCGACAGCTCTGCCAAAGCTGCAAACCAACAGCCGATACTGTACCACGAGGAGCTCTGCTGGACGCCCCACCAGTTAGGACAACGCTGAGCCCTTCCATGATGCATTCCTCCCCCCCCACCTCGATTTCCTGAGGGCAGCTCCTGTTGAAAACAGACCCCCCTGTGCGTGTTTGTTTTTTAGGTTCAATGACCGCTAAACGTGGCCTTTTTCGGGACTGACATGAAAGGCGGCTGTGTGCAGCTGACGCAGTATTTTGTACCAGGAAACCCCTGTGCCCTTGCCACATAACCTATCGGCCAAGGTTCTTGGAGAGCTCGGCGTTAATCACCGAGAAACGGGTCGTCCCCTCACAGACACATGAGGTTGCAGATTGCCCACCCCTGATACAAGCACTCTCTGGAGACCAGAGCGATTCTGCTTTTGGAAAGGAATGGTCCGTCAGAAAGAAAGCAACACAATGTGGAACCAAATGATCCGAGACTGCAGAAAGCATCCCAACAGCTCTCCATTGTCCCCCCCAGCACTGCCCAGCAGCTCAGAACAGAGCCAGGGCGAGACAGGGCACGCCTGGCAACGTCCTGCTGCATCACAGGGGCTTTCTGACCAAGAGGCACGTCAGGAGAACAGCACAGGGTCAAGAAAGCCAGTCAGCACCACACAGACTCTCCTCCTGAGAGGACAGTGGAGTCTTTCTCCTCAGATCTTCATCTTTAAATAACTCATTCTTAACACTCTCCCATTAATTAGGAGGACAAAGTATGTGATTTCACTCTATATGCATTGTGGTTAAATACCTGCTCCTCCTCAGCACCCTAATGACACTGATGCATGCTTGCACTAGCACAAGGAAACCCCCTTCAGCCACTGAAATATCAACCACGGAATAGACAGAGGACACCTCTGTAGCCACAGCACATGAGGCAGTTCTCATCTGCAGCTACAGGAAATCACATTCAAAAACTACAATGCAATTTTGTCCCCTACCTAAAGCAATGAAATAGTAAAATGGTCTGTATACGTATAAAGAATGCGATTGGTCTTTTACAGTTTCGGTAATAAGAGTTTCATCCTGACGGAAAAGTAAAAAAAAAAAGTTAAAAAAAAAACATAAGAAAATGATGTGCTTAGCATGTCAGGGTATGATTCTTGAGTTTATAGATATACAACACGTACAGATTTGACAATAATAAAGCTGGTAGAGAGAGGTACAGGGACTGCAAGCCTGTGCACAGCAGCGTCCCTCGTCAACGGGAGATCAGTGTGCAGGACGTCCTGAGCCTGGAGGGGAGTGACAGACGGCTGCCGGGCAGGCATAAAGGTCACTCCCCTGAAATCGAAGGGCCAAGCCTAATCCCAGCTGCACCACTTAGTGCCCCGGTCATTAAGCAGCCTGGCTGAGTGCGTCCGCAGGAAGCTTATAAAGGTCACAGCACAACGACCTTCCGCACACCTGCGTCTCTCCTGTTCACCTGACCCCGCTCAGAAAATGGGACAGCTTTTCCAACAGGCTTAATAAATGTAGCTCTTAAAGAAGGACCAAATGGTTTTTTTTTTTCCTCCAAATGCTTGGTCTTTCTTCTTCCAAGGAAGTGAGGATTTTCACTTTAACAGACAGTTTTGCACATACAGTACATACAAACAGGCAGTGCAGAGTTACATCTGCACCAGTCTGTAGTATTTTTCATACTAATAAACCGGATCTGGGCTATAAAACAGTATTGTGCAAAACAGACAGTATTGTGCCTTGTAAGCAGGTTTTAAGCATAGTGGTAGTTTGGCCATTGGGATGTCTGAGAGGCACAGTGGGAAGAACTAGGCAGAGTGATCCAAGTCCGAAAGCTAGTTTGGTATTCTGGCCTTCGTGCCAGGTAAATGCGCGTGATGAGGAAAATGCCTGTGTTTCTCATCAACAGGACTCACCATTTCAAACACAGAGTCCCACTGGGCGTAACGGGAGAGACAGCACAACTTGAAGTCATGCTGCTCTTCTCAACAGCACTGTAAGCTTGCAGGTGCCTGATAGGTCACAAGGGGGCAATGTTGCACACCTTGGTGCATTTAAGCGCAAGCAACTTGTCTCATCAGAGAACAAGCAAATGACTTGGGGGTACCCTACTTCGGGGATCCCTGGTTACAGAGAGCTTGAGGCAAAGCCCAGACTCGGAACACGTGTTGTACAGACAAGAGGCTCAACACGCACACCAAACAAGTTCCTCTATGAGCTGAGGCACTGTGGAGAACCCATCCAAGTTATGTATGATTCAAGTAAATCTTATTTCTTCAAACGATTAAGAGACTTGGTGCATTGCAAACACTAAACAAGACCCTTCATCTGACACAACGAGCTTTCCACGTGGAAGGTTGTCAGTATGAAGATTAATTTCGTTCATACGCTGGTGTATCTGCTGGGGTGCACGTCCGCATGGTATATTTAAAAACGAAAGCAGAGACTGCAGACAAAGCCATGAACTAGATAAAAACGCGTGGCTCTTTTTACTGGACGCGACCCTGGACACAGGATATCACCCACACGAGAGACGCCGGAATCTACACAACCGGCGCCAATCCATTTCAGCTGGAGTGTCAGGGAGAGCAAGGAGGATGGAGAGCTCTGGAATACAAGTGCAGGCCACTCTCTTTCTCTCCATCTCCCCCTGCTCACCTCATTCACACTGCGTCTGTGCTGATCTGCCTCAAGACTCGTGGCATTCGTCCACAAAGGGGTGATCCCGCAGAGCCACAGCCCAGCTGTGTCTAGAGGGTACCCCGAAATCACCACCAAACCACCAATTCATCTTGAGCAGCTCAGTTCAGCTGTGAATGAAAGCACCCATCAGCCTTGAAGGAAGAGGCCTGCCCACTCATCCCAAATCCCACTGACGTCGCTAAATTGTCAAGCATGAATTCGGACCTGAGGAGTTAAGCGAGGTTGACCTGTAATTCCTGCAGGGTAAGGGCTCCCATGCATCGTCAGGTCCCCCACCCTCGTCTCCCGGTAGTACGTTTTCCTCTGGCCATGTTCAAGTACAGCACAAGCCCCCCTGCTGCAACACAGCGCTGACCCGTCACGCCTCCTCCCCCTTTGAAGCCCCCCCCCACTCACTCCGCCTCCGAGCTCAAACCGAGCTCCGAGCCAGACCTGCAGTCCAAGGAGAGAACGAAATCCAAACAGCTGCCTGGATTATAAACAGGCCCCCCTTGATGAGAAAAGCATATCTCTGCAGCCCAGCACGCTGTGCACACAGGACACTCTGGCACCGAGAGCGCCTTTTTATCCCTCTGCCAGGAAAAGCACCCCTGTGGTCCAACATCTTGTTTTACCATGAGCGTACAGGACTGAAGGACAGGCAATCAGAAGCAGTAAGCCATACTCATGTTAACTGGTCTAACAGTAGCCTCACACTCAAGAGTCAGGCATTCCCATCAAGCGCTTAAAAGCTCTCACCCCCTTAAGTGTCTGCTGCTGTGGGAATGGCTCCATCTCTCAATGCCCACAGGATGATGTCAGTGGCAGGTCTTTGCACTGTGACCTCACACCACACCAGGTGCAACACAGGCGCTGCCTCACACAGCGCCATCTGCTGGACCAATGTGGAAGTGCATGTGCTTTTGATCAGCTCAAAGAAACCCGGAGCCAACACCCCAATATTTCAAAGTAACGCCTCAGCTCCTGGGGTAGCTAGAAGTCAGATTTTGATTATAATATCTTCCTGATTTACTGGATAATCTGGACTGCTTTACATTCTGCATGAAGCACTTCTTGTCAGTTAAAAAAGAGCCACAGTTTACTGACAAGGGTTTAGGCTCCAGTACACTGATAAGACCATGCATGTATACTTGTATGTCCAGACATTAATTGAAGTTTGCAGCTGTGACGCCTGCACCCATGGTCAGACATGGTGAGGAAGACTGCCACTGTTCCGAGAGCTATACAATTAAGACATCACACTCCAAGCCTGTGTTGCAAACTTCTGGTCTTGTGTCATAAATGCATTTTTGCTCTTCTTTCGCCTGGACAGAGCAATAGAGGAGATGTGTTCTGCGTGAAACGGTTATTGTTCAGCTTTTATGTTAATGTTGTCCCTCCACTTACCCCCGAGTGATCAAAACCAGCCACTATTAATGCAGAAATACCCCCCCAGCAAGATTTTTAATTTGTTTCGTACAGAACATGTTAGCATTCAAAATAACATTTCTTTTAGGTGCCTCAGTCTCTTGAAAAGCATTCGCAGGGGGAGAAATAACCTCTTAAAGTTCACCATGTATCTAGAATCAGCCCATGTTTGACTTGATAGAGAACTCATTGCACGTCGTCTCCGCTAAGGACAGCTCCAAAGTAGCGTCAGATTTGAACTGCTGCAGCACTGCAGCCGATTCCAACAGGAGGCTTTGTGAATTCCTCCCGATTTGCAGCCCGTCTTCCACGGCTGCTGTAATGAAGACCCTGTATAAATACCTTCTTTAGGTCTTTTGTTGTTAAAGAGCTGCCTTCGTACTTCACAGGAACTGTACACCTCTGTAAGGAAACCCCTCCTGTCTGAAGGAGGTGGTCCAGTGGTCCCATTCCCCTCCCAGTGCGCTGCCATAGCAGTCAGCCCCGATCCGCTGTATCAACAGCGCCGCCGCACACTCGGAATTGGAAACCAAGGCAATAGAGCAATAGAGAAGCACAGAAATGATGGAGATGGACTAAAATGTGGGATGCACAGCGATGTGCTAGCACTTCTGGGACAAGGATTCTCCCATGCAAAAGGGCTTTAATGGACATGGAGAAGGTGGGAGATATCTAACCACAGCGAGCAGCTGACATGCTGTGCATTGTGCGAGAGTCTCCTCGGGTTCTTCCACTGAGAAGCCCAGGACGTCTCCACAGAGCTGCAGGACAGACCATCTCAGCCATCACAGCCCTGCAGCTTCAAACGCGTCTGGATTCTGTGAAGGCACTGGAACTATGAATAAACCAACTTACAGCACCGGCATCGTGAACACAACACCTCAGGCAGTCTGGGACGCGTCTCACAGCACGTGGCTCACAGAGACAAAGACCTAAAAGCAGCATTTTTTTTCTGGGAGGGTCACTTGTAAAAGAGCGCGTTGATCACTTGGATTGTGAGGCATGTTTCTTTTATTAAAACTCTCGCTGCCGCAATCTGGTCAGCTCGCAAAAAAGAAAGTGACATCATGCTCGTTTCTGCAGGCCTCTTTCAGAGACGGCAACAGCAACACTTTCTCAAGCAGGAAAACCCCCAGGAACTGAGAAGGACCCTTCTCGTTTAAGAGACCTCTGCAGTGCGACGCATTCTCGTTATAGTATCTGCAGACCAGCAGGGTTTGGCACGTTGCTGTCAAGAGGAGGCTCAGATACATCATAAAATCTCAACAGCACACACCCAGCGAAAAGAGACGGGGTGTAACACAGCTCTTCTGTCACAGCACAACAGAGTTTCCCAAATCAAAGAGCTGATGCACACACGGAGACGTGCCATTAACCGAGTCAGCCAGGGCTTTTATCCAAAGGGGTTGAATCAGTAGCCACACATGAAGCAGGGCATGTGACTGAAGGATCTCGTGGAAAGGTACAACAGCACTGTGCCACCTGAGATGTGAACCCGCATGAGACCCACAGCTTCCAGGGAGGAGTCCAGAGCCCTGCCCGCCGCTCCACACTGTAAGATTCCCCTGCGTTTTGGCGCTGGGAGTTCGGGGGGGACAAATGCAGGAGATGACCCATATTGGAGTGCCTTCTGTCCTGACAGCCAGAGCTGACACGCATCAACACCAGGCTGGATGTCACTACTCATTAGCTGCGTGGCTTCACTCGAGAGGGTGATGAATAACCCCTTCCATCCGCCAACTTAAATGCAGTTTTTTGTTTTGGTACCTTCTTCTTAATTGATGACAGTAACGACAGGACATTAAACTCATCCCCCCCTGCCTGTGGTCCCCCCCATCTTGCCTGGCAGTGAGCCTGACTTGTTGGGGAGGAGAGCTGTGTATTGTGCCCCCAAGAGATACTGGGACCAAGCCTGGCTTCTGTCTGTGGACAGGCAAGTCCAGAACCCCAGCTCACACTCTTTTCTAAGGCGCCAAAACACAGGAGTGATGGCTCCATTGCTCCATTGCTCACACAGTGCGTGTGTCAAGTCTATGCACTCGGAGAAAGAGGGACACACACCGATACAGCCAGTGGCAGAGAAGCACCTGTGTGCTCTTGGGACTATTAATAAATTCCTGTTGAAAAGGACAGCAACCCGGGTCAGCCCTCACGTCTATCCAGGCAGCTGAAGGATGTCCTTCACCTTGAGCTCCAGGGGCAAGCGGAACAACTTCGTCAGTCTCATGTAACTGCTATAAAAAAAAAAACTGAACCGCCCCTCAAGATGTATGGAGCATTTCTTGCGAGTTGCTATTCGGGTTGATACAAGCGATTTAAACCAGTGACCGCAGACTTCGACGCGTAGAGCTGTCCGCAGGAAGATACAGCTCCGACAAACGCAGAACCCTCCCGAGAAATGTCGGTTTGTTTGCAAGTGCCTTGTGTTATTGCAAAAGGTGTCCGGGGGGGGGGGAGGCAAGACAAAAGTGAATAACACCCTCGGCGTGGAGACTCGGAAGAGGAAAGAAAACATGAAATTCACCCCCATAAACGAGAGGTTACTCCGATATGGGAACGTCGCTCTTACACCGGTATTCTTCGGCAAATCGCTTTGCCGAAACCCACCATCCCGGCTGAGGATTTACAACGTAAACACTTCCTCTAAAATGTATTTTTCCAGGATGTTTTCTGCAAACGGGTTCGGTCTATTATAGGGGACGCCGCCGCCGCTGTAGTTCTAATCAGAAAACAGTGCGACAGCCAGGCGGTGGAAATTCGTAACACCAGTTAAGAACAGTAACGATTGAGCAAAAACAGCAGCACACGGCACCTATCCAGCTATCTTTGGTTGGCACGGACGGGGGGGGGGGGTTGATGTGACAGTCCGGGCAGCTTTGTCCCTCTCCAGTTCAGAGACAATCTCATGGTGCTGGTACTGTGTTACCGAGCATGTCTCTTTTCTATTCGGGTTGCGTTATCCAGCAGGACAACAACAACAACAACAACAACAACAACAACAACAACACCACCACCGTCTCTGGGATCTCAAACAATAGAGGCAGCAACACCACCACCAACAACAACACAACTAAAATGAACCAAAGAGCCGCAAAGAAAGCGTGCGCTTTATTTTCACCCGGAGCCAGCCCGGCAGGCCTGCTGACTCACCCATCTTTCCTCTTCGCCTTGTACACATGCCCGTAAGTGCCCCTTCCAACTTTACAGCCCTCGTATTCAAACAGGTCCTCGACTCGCTCTCTCTCCCCAGTCAGCTTCACTTTGAAATCATAGTCCATCTTCCTCGCCTTTTTTTTTTCCAAGCGCCGCCTGGGAAGCAGCCCTCTCTTCGCACCCGGGCTCTACGTATCTATCGATCTTCTCCCCCCCCCCCCTAGCGCTGCCCCCTCGCCGGGCCGAGATGCGGCATGTACCGGCGGTGCGTGTGGCGGAGAGATGCACGGTTTTCTGCAGCGTCTGGGCTCCCCGGGTGCTGCACCGACACTGCTTCTGCTTCCCCCTGTCTCTCCCTTTCTGCAGCTGCGCCTCTCTGCCGGTATCTGCTCGCAGGAGCTGGGCATCAGCGCACGGCAATGTCGCAAAGCGTCGCCAAGCCAGGCTTTAAAATAAAGGACCGTCTGGAAAGGGAGACGTGCGCTTCCGAGCGGCGCACCACGTGGATTTTTAACCCTTCGCGCACGGTCGCCGTGGCTGTTGCTGCCTCTGCCCTTCCGCAGCGAAACCGTTGCTGTTGTCAAGAGGTGCTCTGCCGTGTTGATCAGCGGCAGAGGAAACGACCTTCGTAAATCACGTTAGCGCGCCGGTCGTTTAAAAAAAAAAACACGCGCTCGCCAACTCTTCGGATTTCATTTGTTTTTGGCTGCAAACATGCAGTCTTTTTCCACAGTTGTGAAGTAACCAGATTGGGTTTGGACTGAACGTCACGAAACCTAAATATTTATTGTTTTGGTATATTTTTAATGTCAGAGCAACAAAAACGAACCAAAAAAAAAAGGAGATTGGCCGTTTTTTTAAACAGATATTGCAATATATATGTATAAAGATGAGCTCCGAAACTCTAGAGCTCCCTCTGCTGGAATTTCGCTTGAATGACCATGCTAGATGTGAAGAGCATCAGGTTTTGTTCCGGCAACGTTCAGAAAGGAAAAAAGGTCGAATCTCATGTTAATATCCAGTTATAAGACGATTGTGAGGACAGTCGTTTACAGAAATGAGACTTCTCTTTCCCCAGTTCTGCCAGTTGTCACCAGATGTTCTGCCAGATGTCTTTTTCCCCAGCTCTCGCGGGGTGTGTGTGGCACTGGTGTGTGAGACATGTAAGGGTGTCGTCGGGGTCCTGGAGTATTTGAGACGCTCCCAAGTCACGAGGGTGGTTGCCTTGCGTGTCTGAAGTGAAAGTCGTGCAAGGAGTGAAAAACTTCGCTGTATAATAAAGTTTAAAGATCCAATGTTGCTCTTCTGAAGAGTAAGGTCTTTAAATCGGTAATCGAGGCTAAATTTCTGGATTTAACTTCCTAAACTTCCCCCTTCAATTCAACTGAAGAAGCGGTTTCTCAGTCCTCCTCCGCCTCGGCGATCTGCTGTGCAGTGGGGTTCCTGGTGCAGAATGGCCACGTGCTTGGTCACGCAAGCTGCCCTTCAGTGGTGACTAAGGGGAGACCCCTGCTATCTGTAAAGCAATTTTGGATGGAGAGGGGTATATAAATTAAGGACTCTTTGTTGGACCTCCATTATTATACTATACTTAAACATCAATGGCCGTGGTACACATACAGGAGGCATCTGTACTTTCAAGTATGCAAACATCAATACATTCCAGGCTTAGAATGGAGCAGGACAAACTAACCTTAAAACACAAGGTACAAAATGGAAAACACAAATGATGCACTGACATGATTTGCCACTTGTTGCTGTTTCTCCAGGAAAAGACGCTGGGTCACAAGGAAATTTCCCACAGAAGTTTGATACAGGCTTTTAACTGGGTGGGGGAAAAAAACTGCACCATCTGCAGGAACTGGTTAGCATCGCAGCGCAGGGGTCCAGGGTTCAATCCCTGGGGTGCTGTCTGCATGGAGTGTGTATTTTCTCCCACGGTCCAAAGACACGCTGGTGGGTTAGTTGGCTTCTGGGAAAATCGGCCCTGGAGTGTCGGTGTGCTGTGTGACGGACTGCAGTCCCATGCAGTGTGTATCCCACCTTGACCCCAGCTCACTTGTGACCCTGTACTGTTAAAAGGGGTTAGAAAATGGATGGATGTATGTTATATGAATAGAAAGGAACAGGTAATGCGTGTATTCCGTGCTGAAAAGAGAAGAAAGAAAACACAACGTCAACGGCCGTGGAGCCTTCTTCAGGTGTCTTTTATATGACTTGCAGATTCCGCCATGGTATTTACCGGTAAATGCTGTGCGAATCGGAAAACAGTGCAGTATCGTGTTCCAATAGGGAATACGCTACATAGGGGGGAAAAAAGCGACGCAGGTATTCAAGAGTATGGAGATATAAAGAAAATCGAAAGGTTTACCTTTAAATCCATGACACGATTTTAATTGAGGCGTTAAAAGAACATATGTACTAAAAAAGAAAGCCTAGTGTACTGTACATGTCTCCTGGAAGGGGGGGGGGTGCAATGTATCACGTCGCTTGTTGCAGGTAGGACTGTATTGGGTGCTGCACTGGTGTTCCCATCTTACACTGTATCCCGGACAGCAGGGGAAGGGAAGAGGACCCGTCCATATTTCAGCTGAGGGTTTCAGGTACTGAAGTGTGCCCGAGCTGTCTTGTCACGGCAGCGGTTCTCCTTGTACGTGTACCGTCTTCCCTGGACGGAGCGTCTGCTCTCTTTGCGGTGCCATTTTGTGTATCGCGAGCACTGAAACGTCTACACGGCGGTGGTGAGGCAACGCAATCTCACTGTATAGGTTACGCGTTTGTTTGCATGAACACGCACGTCCGCAAGACAGAACAGCACCGGCGGCGGGGCTGGGGTTTTTTACAAAGGGAATCCGAGGTGTATTTTGCGGGGATTTCGGGAGACGGACGCTGTCTTTTGTGTCTTCTTCGCGATGAAATATCCGGGGCCCGACTCTCATTTTTTTTTTGTTTTCTGTTTGTCCCGCCTCCCCGCTCAGCTGTTTGGGCGTTTCGTCTGTCAGTATACGGGTCTGGGCCCCCTGATTGGTAGGGAGCCCTGTAAGGCTTGTAGTATTTGTATCTAGGGTCAGTGTATTTTCTACGAAGGCCCATCTTCGCTCTGTATAAACCATTTTATGCACTGATTTTACATTTCACTTCATGATACTGTGTTTGGCTTCTATTTTTGTTTAACCTTAAATTTTAGAGTGGGCGCCTAATCCCACGTTGCCACGGAGAGCACGTATCTTCTTCCGTGTACTCTTAAAAGAAAAAGGAGAAAGCAGCTTTCTACACCTTTAGGTTGTTTTTAATTTATTTTTTTTTAGACTGTTCCTTCCATCTGCTGGCTCTGCTGGGGAGATAAAAAACATAATTTCGTCGCAGAGCCTTTTAGACAAATGCAGAGATCATTCCTAACAGATGTTTATTTCTGTGTACAAACAGCTCCGCAGTGAAGCTTTGTTGGAGTTTAAGGTGGTTTATGTGATAAGGAATTATATTCTGTTCGCAGTGGTTGATACTGTCATTTTTCATTGGGATAGTGACTGAGACATGAACAGCCCCGTGTGAATGGATTGTGTTTTTGTTATCCCGACAGATAAACTCCCAGTTTATATAGCAGTCTGATCCACCCTGCGGGCTGCTGCTGGAGCCAGCACTTTTTCTTGGTTGTTTGAGGTTGTTTCCTCGTAGTGCGTAAACGGGCATAAGGATTCGGATGAAGCGAACGTCATTTTAAAGGTGTGAGTTGTAATGAATCATAAAAGCAACACAAAAGTACAGTCCGTAATATTTCCAGTGGGTCCAAACATAGCGGGAGTCTGACAGCTTACAGCTTATAGCCCTCACAGTAGCTGTACTGAAAACTGAAATCTGCACAATACCCTGCATATTGTTTTGCTAGGAGTTTTTGTGCAATTTGAACAGGCAGCCCCGCCTGCCTTCTGCCCACAGAGTGCACCAAGGGCTTGAGCTGTGTCATGTTGCAGTCCTGGGTGTACAGGACTCCCAGTTTCGATTCTTCAGGCCCACAGGGTATTCAGAGCCTGTAAGCTGCTGACTGCCTCCACTGCTGTCCTGTTTCATGTTGCCAGACTCTTTCTTTCTGACAGACGCAATTGCCAGGCAATTTTAGGTTTTCCTCATGCGGTGCTGTATGGATTTGTTTCCCCATTACTGCTTTTGTCACAATTTTGTGCGGCATTGATAACGGTTTCATCATTATTTACGTGCTGCGGGAGACTGTGGACAGACCATTTGTGGGCCGCATATGATGTTCTCGGCTTCCAGATTTTGAATGGATTTGAATGAATAGATGCAAAGTTAAAAGTTAATAGTGCCCTCTTTATAAAAAAAAAAGTTTTTCTGCCTCCTTGGTTGTAGCCCAGAACTCTGAACACTTGCTCTCGATCAAACTGCTGTGTCAAAGTGTCTTATTTCCAGATGTGACTTTTTTTACCCTGTCTGACAGTTTTGTGCGTGGCTGCTGTGGTGCAGTGGAAACCTCCTGCAGATGAAAACCACGAAACCTTGCTGTTTGTTTTGCTCGCCAGCCTCGCGGAGTGTGTTCTTCCAGTAAACTCCCCCCCCCCCCCCCCCCCTTCCTTCAGGCAGCCGGAGCGGTTTCCGTGGCGATGGACCCTCCCGGCGGGCGTGACGAGCGGCAGCGGCAGGAGGAGAGGCTGCGCCGCGAGGAGGCGTACTACCAGTTCATCGACGGGCTGAGCGAGGACGAGTACCGCCTCATGAGGGACAGCAACCTCCTGGGCACGCCAGGTACGCGGGTCCCTCTGCCTCGGCTGTGCGGGGGGTTGAGGCTGCGTTTGCTAGGAGATCAGATGAGATCGCTTTATTGGCCCTATACGATTTCTTGCATTAGGAATTTGCCTTTTCACATACCCCAGCTTGCTCTCTATGAGACACAGACGCACAGACAGGACAGAGAAGTTCAGGATTAGAGCGCAGGGTCAGCCATTTATACGGCGCCCCTGGAGCAGCTGGGGTTAAGGGCCTTGCTCAGGGGCCCAACGGAGTAGGATTCCTCTGCCAGCAGCAGGATTTGAACCGGCAACCCTCCAGCCACAGGTGCAGATCCTGAGCCACAGAGCCACCGCCCCGCCCCTAGGAGTTCGTACCCCTGGCGATTATTTTTTATTTTGGGGGCTCTTTCAACTGCCCTCCTCCTTCCAATTCCATGCTGGAGTAAAAGGGGGCGTCTAGCCCTGTGCTCTCCCAGTGGACCCTTCTGCAGAGGGCATGGGCACGGGCAGAGGGCGTCTGTGGAGACGCTCTCTTGTGTGGGCTTTGGAACTCGCGGGGGAGAGGCCCGGCGGTCCTCTCTTCCAGGCGTTTTCGTTGCGCCCGCGGTCGAGTGTCTTGAGCCGCCTCGGCTGTCCGGCTCTCCGGCCCTCCGGCCTGACTGGCTGGTCGTGTCTCCCCCCCCCCCGTGCAGGAGAGGTGACGGCGGAGGAGCTGCGCCAGCGGCTGGACGGGGCAAAGGAGAGGCTGTCCGCTCAGCCAGCTGCGGGGGCCGGCCCGCCTGCGGAGGAGGACACAAGCAGCGGTGAGGCAGGCTGAATAAACCCTTTCCGCCTCATTCTTTTTATACTGCATTGGAAGTGTCCAATTGGAAAGCGTTTAGAAACGAGTCGTTTATTGTACTGCAGTGGTATTTGGTTGTTTTTACTGCAAGCGTGGCGTTTTGTTTTCTGGAGGGCGGGGCGGAGGTGCTCCCGCCGTCCCTCACGCCGGCCGCTGTCTCTCTCTGGTCCCCAGGGAGCCCCGACGCCCCGGGGGAGTCCTCCGGCAGCGACTCCCTGCTGGAGTGGCTGAACACGTTCCGGCGGACCGGGAACGCCACGCGCAGCGGCCAGAGCGGGAACCAGACCTGGCGCGCGGTGAGCCGCACCAACCCGAACAGCGGCGAGTTCCGCTTCAGCCTCGAGATCAACATCAACCACGAGCAGCCCGAGGGGGCGGAGGCCGGCGAGCCGGCGGACCTGCGCCTCGACCCGGGCAGCCCGCCGGCCTCCCGCCCCGCCGGGAGGGCCCACCTGCACAGGAGGGCGCCGGGGCCCTCGGCGGCCAGGAGGACCGAGCCCCCCCAGGAGCCCCCTGCTGGCAGGGGGAGGAGCCTGCGGAGGGGCGAGCCCTCGGAGCCGCCGGCACCCGCGCCGGCCCAGCCCTGGAGGGTAAGGACGAGTGGGGGGCGGCGGGGTCGGACCCGGGCCTCCCCGCAGACGCGCGCCTCTGAGGAGCAGGCCGCAGACGCTCGGGCAGGGCTGGACTGCCCCCGGGTGCGCCCTGACCCCGAGCAGCGGGGGGGCGAGGCCCCCGCCGCCCAGCCGCGGAGGAGCAGGACTAGAGCCAGGGGCCGGGCGCGGGCCGACTCGGCCCAGCGCGGGGCCGCTCGCAGCGCGGCGAGCCGGCGCAGCCGCTCTCCGCTGCGCTCGGAGCCCAGTGACTCGGTGCCCGCAGCGGGCAGGCAGGGGGAAGGCGTGGGCACGACCGCCGGCGGGCTCGTGGCCCTGGGCGGCGGCACGGCCATGGCGGTCGATGAGCCAGTCAGGGAGCAGGGCGGGGAGCCCCCAGCGCCCCTCGCCGGGGCTGCCCCCGAGGCGGGCGCGGAGGACACGGAGTCCCATTCCTCAGCCTCAGGCGGCGTGCGGCGGCACCCCACCATCATGCTGGACCTCCAGGTGCGCCGGATCCGTCCCGGGGAGAACCGGGACCGGGACAGCATCGCCAGCCGCACGCGGTCCCGGGTGCGCATGGCGGAGAACACCGTCACCTTCGAGAGCGACAGCGGGGGCTTCCGCCGCACCATCTCGCGCTCGGAGCGCGCGGGCATCCGCACCTACGTCAGCACCATCCGCATCCCGCTGCGCCGCATCTCGGAGACAGGCCTGGGCGAGCCCTCCTCCACGGCGCTGCGCTCCATCCTGCGCCAGATCATGACCGGCTTCGGGGAGCTCAGCTCGCTGATGGAGACCGAGGCCGACTCCGAGGCCGCCGGGGCGGGCCTGGACGGGAACCCCGCCGTGCAGGCCTTCCGTCTCCACGGCGACGAGGGCGCTGCCGCCGCCGCCGCCCAGGGGCAGGCGGAGCCGCCGTCGCAGGAGGGGGCGGGGGCGAGGGGGCTGGAGGAGCGGCTGGCGGGGGGCGCCCATTCCCAGCTCCTGGCGCAGCCGGGAGAGGGCCGGCCGGCCGGCAGGGACACCAACAACCTGGTGGAGAACGGCACGCTGCCCATCCTGCGGCTGGCGCACTTCTTCCTGCTCAACGACGACGAGGACGAGGAGCACCCCCGCGGCCTGACCAAAGAGCAGATCGACAACCTGTCCACGCGCACCTACGGCCAGGCCAGCCTGGAGGGGGAGCTGGGCCGCGCCTGCAGCGTCTGCATCAACGAGTACGCCCAGGGGAACAAGCTGCGGAGGCTGCCCTGCGCGCACGAGTTCCACATCCACTGCATCGACCGCTGGCTGTCCGAGAACAACACCTGCCCCATCTGCCGGCAGCCCGTCCTGCACCCCCACCATGTCTGACCGGCCCCCCGGCCGCCCCCGTCTGTACATACCGCTTTGATGTTTCAAGTGTTAAATTCATTGTAATGAGCATAAGGTAGAACCAAAAAAAAAAGACAAACGGATGAGAACGCTTAAAACAGAAGTAACTAAAGCTATATTTTTTTAGACTTTTTTTGAGTTAAGCACTTTTTTTAGAAGCATCGGTCGTCCATTTAATGAAAGCCCTCTCCCTGTTTCATTTCGGCGTTTCTACGTGAGGTCCGGCGGATGGCAGATTTTTGTAAGGAGAACCTGACCATCGGACATGCTAGCAGTGATGCCCAGTGGCTAAGTCCGCTATTAACATTTTACTCACTTAAATGGAAGAATATTAAATGTTTTTTCCAACTTTATCTTTTTAAACAATCGACAGGTCGCAAAACCAACCCAAGCACATCAAAACTACGTGTAATTATCGACTGTCATCTTGGGTCATTAAAATAAAAAATAGTGTTAATCTATCTGTTCATTCTGTTTCATTGACGGTTTTTAAAACTCTAAAGAAAATGTCATTTAAGCCCACAAGTGTGAGAGCCCCCCTCAGTTCTCTACCCCATCTAATGAGGTTTAATTATTATGCTTGTTTTATTGTAGCCAAGGGATCATGTTTGGCGTTAAAGCATTACAGCTCAGAATCGTTCAGTTTGTTGTTTTTCACCAGAAATGAGAAATTCTTGAAGATCTTAAGAAATTGAATGTTCGTTTTTTAATATACTCACCGAAAGATGGAGTTAGATCCCATATAGTTACAGAATGTTTCCCAGAAAACCTGTTATCTGGATAACGTTTATCAAAAGCAGAACTGTTTTTTTTCTCTTCTAGGCACTCACCTGAGAAATAACGTTATATATGTTACATATTTGGATGTAACGTGTGCAAGTGGATATGGGGCTAATTTTCCCCTCTGAGGTTCCAGCTGTGTTGGATTTCAGTACAACTGCATATAATAGTTTTTCAAGGGTGTGCCTTTTTCTGTGTGGGGGTGGGGAAGCTATTTGATTAGGGAGAGTTTGTGTGTCTGCGTGTGACCCGTTTGCTTCTGCAGCCGAGTTATCATTTTAATTATAGAACAGGACTTTGTTGGGATTAGTTCTAAAACATAAAACCAGACAAACATGGGTTATAAGTGAGAAATTCTATTCCTTCCCTCCAGGTGAAGCTGTTTCGACCACTTTCTTTTCATGGAGAACATATTTTGTACTGTTGTTTATTTTTGTTTCTTGTTCTGCTGTAGTTCTAGATTGTTAAGTTCACAAAATAACCAATTACAAATTGAAGTTTCAGCTATTGCTATAACCACTCTGACAATTTTACAGAGTGCTTTACAGATGCATACAGCAAATATATCTGTCAAGCATGTAGCCAGAGGAAACTCTGTCCCCTGGTGGTTTGTTTGGAAATTATCCTCAGATTGCATTTATCCGACTGCATTTAGATTTAACATAGCAAACCCCTTATCCTCTGAACTGGCCCATGCATGGCTCTGGAGTTAATTCGCACAAGCTTAACTTATAAGGCACGTTTTGTAACAAGTCTTGCCATATACCATTTTATATGGGTACTCTAAATACCGAATGTGAACAGTCGTGGAACATCATTGAGGTTCAGATGCATCCATGTCTGCTGGGAGCTCTCAGGAAACAGCTGCCATTTTCAACTTGCTGTTTTCACAGTTTCAGAATGTCCTTAGAGCAAAACCGTACCCTTTACAGTCATTATGTAAACAGAAGCCCTGTTGTGAACTTTTGTGCCACTGCCGGCTGTACACACGGGTTGCGTTTTCTTCAAACTCATGCTACTGTTTAGAACTAGTCCACGAGAGAGTTCCCTTCGCTTGTTGTAATCCTTTAATTTGGTGTTTTTTAATCATTCCCCACCTTCGCAATTGGTTTTATTTGTATAGTTCTATTTTTCTGTGTAGCAGATGGGGTTCACAGTAATGTCTGATGATTTCTTAGATATGGGAAGACCTTTTTTCCCTTTAATAAAAAAAAGCTAACAGGTAGATTATGTTCCAAAGGTGGCTCAGGATCTGCGCCTGTGGCTGGAAGGTTGCCAGTTCCTATCCTGTGGCCGGATGAGGACTCCTACTCCGTTGGGCCCCTGAGCAAGGCCCTTAACCCCAACTGCTCCAGGGGCGCTGTACAATGCCTGACCCTGCGCTCTGACCCCAGGCTCTCTCCCTGTCTGTGTCTCATGGAGAGCAAGTTGGGGTATGCAAAAAGACAAATTCCTACCACAAGAAATTGTATAAGGCCAATCAAATGATCTTAAATACCCAGAACATGTAAAGCCTCTGGAGTTTATGCCCATTTAGCATTCCAGAAAATGTCATATTGGCACCACAAAAGGGTACCCTTGTTTTTGTCAACTTTTTTTCATAACAGAACAGACTGACAACACAACACAGCCGTTTCTTTAAAACAAGAACCACTTCCCACATACCTGCAAGAGGGGGCGGACTTTAGAAGCCATCTGTTGTCTGTGAGACTGAACCAATTCCCTGGCAGGGAAAAACCCATTTTTGACAGAAGATGACACTTGTGTTTTTCAGGTGCAATATGGTGATGGTTTGCAACTTGAGTCAAATAGGGGATTTTCCTAAACTTAAATTGTATGTCATTATCTGTTAATCTATAGCTCCACAATTTTATATGTATAAGTGTAATTTATCACCACTTTAAATACATAATCCCACTATCGTATTTTAAATGATGGCACAGAGTTTTTATCCATGATTTTCTCTCCTAAATGTGCGTTATGTCTCTGTGTTTTATGCACACATTTTTTCATTTTATTTGAAAAGTGGGAGAGGGAGGTGAATCTCTCCTGTCTCTGCGTTAACCGTTTCTTGTCTGTCTGCAGTAATGCCAGAATCCAAATGAAGAGATAAAAAAATGAGGCTCTGCAAATGCTGAAGGAGTATCTCTTGCCTAAGTTTTTAAGTTTCCACAAAGGTTCAACTGATGTGAAGTTTCAGAACCTATAAATATATGTTCAGTGCTGATATAAGATAAAACACATGGATTCTTCTCTGTGTACTGTTTTTTACCACTACATGTTTTTCCAGAACTTTGAGCTAAAACCTAAATACATGCTTTACTGACTGCCTGGAGCTTTAGTCTCTGCGCATTTATTTCAGTCCTGACTGCGCTTTTGACCATCAAACATTGTGGGTTGTTTTAATCATGTTCAGCCTTATCAACTCAGTTGATGCTGTTTTACATCTATTTGAGGGTGTTCACCATTCAAACAGTTAAGAGGTGAGAAAATGGGTTTAATTGATTATCTGAAAATGAGTTCAACAGTTAGGAAATATGGGGACATCACCATGTAGAGCTGATATTTTTTTAATTTCTTGGGGACTTTTTTTTACTTTTTTCAAAGTGCTACTATAAAATGTCAGCATCCTACAGAATTAGGTGAAAAGTTGTTCTAAAGATAGGATTATCTGGCAAAACAGATATTAATGATTTATTATGATTTAGCTTAGGTTTAGTCAGTTACTCAATTACAACGAGGGTGTTAGACTCCTGCTTGTTAAATGTCTCAGTACATCATCCGTCAGCCTGTGTTTAAGACACTACTTTGACAACTCTGCAAGTGCACTTTTACTGAATGTTCCGCGGAATGCAGATGAAAAACGAGTTTTGTAATGCTGCAGAAAGATGGGGTGGGGTAAACCGCTGTTGCCTCTCAAGTTTGATTTCTGACTGCGGTGCTTTCTGCGTGGAGCTTGCGTGTTCTCTCACATCAGCCTCAGTTTCCTCTGGGGAAATTTCCTCTGGTCTCCTCCTGACTACTAATATCACGCCAACTTGCTGCAGCCCTTGCCAGGGGGTTAATCAGCCACCTTATGGAAAGAGATGGATGCAGAGAGTAAACAAAAAGACTACAGAGGGTATTTAAACTTCCGGTGTGCCATGGATGTTCATATCTTAAACAAGGCAGTCATCGCTGCACACAGCGGTGCTGTTTCAAATTGATTTTAATGTGAAGAACCCACTGCTTGTTTGGTCATTCGTGGTTTACTGTAGTTTACTGCTCCTCTCTGCCACCTCAGTGGCTGTGTACATTAGCAATAGGAAGTCGGTATTGTGTCATGTAATTGCGTGATGCGCTCTTTGCGCTCAGATTGCACCCCTTCCTACGGCGTCTCCCCTTCAGGGGTGGGTGGCAGCGATATAAATCTGCCGTGAAATGGAAAATTATTCACGATGGAAAATCGCAACATGGAATTGCAGCTACAGCTTGAGACGGCCTGGGGCTCGGCTGCATTACAGTATTTTAAAGCAACCGGAGAAATGAGCCCTCTGTCCTACAGCGATGACGCACGACTCGTTCTGTACGAGGCCCTGACCTTTTTTTTTAAAAAAAAAAGTCCACACATTTTAAAATCGCGTTGCCAGAAGTCGGGTGGGGGGCAGATAATTATTCCTAACAATTATTGATAAGATTTAGGAGACCTAAATCTTACACAGCACCGCCCTAGACCCGGTTGCGCTTGGCAATAGTGAACTTTAATTGAACACTTGCAGAGCAGGTAACCGCTTTTTTAAAATGCTGTGGCAAAGGCCTGGATTGGCAGTGAACTGAGACGTGATGGTAATTTTCTGATGAATCGCGAATTTTGCCGAATAGATGGAAGTCTCAGTACCGTAATGGTATAGCGGTTGGTTGGCGACCTCTCATAACAGATAACACACATCTGATGGCTGATTACAAATTGCATGGCTTGTAAAGATGGTTTACAAGTGTGAATAAATAGGATTTAAAAACAAAAACTGGAATATTAAAAAAAAAAAAACAAATTCATCAGTGGCAATTGAACGTCTTGCCCTTAAAATGCACACAAGACATTTAAAACATGTTTGAACAAAACGGAGGGGAATGTAGAAAGAATTAAACGATTCAATTAAAGAAAAAACAGTAAGCCTTAGGCTCTCAGCATGGAGTTTAGCAAAAGGATTCAATTAGCATTTCAATTTCACTTTTAATTCAATGTAGCATTGAAAGACACGTGAAACGGGGGCAAAAGAAGCAAAAAAAACGTGGTGATTGTGAGAGAGGAACTGGGGTTTACTGAAGCAGCTGACGGTCTTCCCCCTCGATCTGCAGCTGCTGGACTGCGCTGTGCTTTGGAGAGACGGAGCGCGTTCACCCTTCTGGTTGGTATAGCCGGTCTAACGAACGCCACTTCTGTCATTAGCCAACTCCGGTCCGCTACACAGTTAATCTGCCCGTCCCAGACCGCCTCTGGGTAATTATGCGACGGTGCCGTGGCTAACACGCTTCGTCATGGCGAGGTTTTCTGATCAGCGGGCTGTGTCGATGACGGGCTGTTACCGGAGCGCCGTGCTGCACCCGGCGTCCCGTCATTAGGCTGCCGGGCCCCCGAGCGAGGAGCATGTCCGCTTGTCTGCGACGCGATCCCACCTCGAGAGAGATCCCGTCAAGATGTATTTTAATAGGAAATCGAAGAAGATCCACTCAGAAGGAGGTGAGTGAGACAGAGGGGGACAGAAATAGCACTAGCGGAGGAGGGATGCGGCGGGGAGGGGCGGTGTGATTTGGAAAAACATATATATATACATTACAGTGGTATGTGCCAGTAAACACGATGGTGTCGTTAAATATGGGGCAGTACGCTGAAAGGTGCGTCGCATCATGCTTATCAAATGAATTAATGTTGCATTCATTTAATATTCCACCCCCTGCCTCCAATATCGCCTTCATCGTGCGTGTGCTGACTGCGGTCCTGCGGCACCTTGTGTTCAGCGCCACAGACATTCACACGGAATAACACGGGTGTCGCAGTTCCACGTACGGAACTTGGGTGGATCTCTGGATGTGTTTCTCGTGCTGTTTTTTTAAAAAAACCTCTAGGTTTCTGCCATCGTCCCCCCCGCTCCCTCGCTCCTGCGGGTATTCAGCTATTCTGATACCCAGAGTGTCGCCGGTCGGTCTCTTGGCGACGAAAAATCTCGCCGAGCCTCATGCAGACACGGGTGAAACGGGTCCGTCAGGGCGCTTTTTTAGTGCCATACGCGCACGTCAGGCCTGCAGTGTCACCGCCGAAGCGACCTAGAAAGGGCTACATCCACCTCCGTTTTTGCGGTTCCGCAGTGTTCAGGCGGGTTGCGTAGGGCCGACGACAGAAAAGCGTCCTAGCTGTCGCTCAGCTAGGACGGCAAACCTCGCTGGGAGTCTGTTTACAGCGCAGTGCGCCGGGAAATTAGTGTGCATGACCGAGGGACGCGTAGCTGTCGAGAGGGAAAGGGGCGTGGGCCATGCCCTGGCCTGGGAGAAAATTAGCTAACTAGCCCATTTCGCATGGCATGTCGCTACAGGCACGAACTCGGGGGTCTTGACTGAAGTGTTCGGAAAAAACTGCCGGGGTGCTCTTGACACAATCCGTGTCAAACCCTACGGCGGTGCCTGTGCGGGGCGCCCTGTGGCCAGCTCTCCGACGATGCGCTTTGCAACCTGTTGCTAAGCTACCGGGAGATAACCCCCCCCCGCTGAGCTACAGCGGTAACACCCGCTTGGGTCGGAGGCGAGCGAGAGCAAATACACCCCGAGCAGCTTGAGAGCCGCAGAACAGATCGACGGGATATTTTTTTTTCTTCCTCCTTACCGTCAGAACGTATTGAAATAGGCTCTTGGCACCTGCAGGCACCTGCGTCACTGATCCTGCAGAGTATTAACCTGGTTTCGCTTCGGAGAGCGACCTCGGCGGCCCAGGCGCTGCCTCTGCGCCAACAAGGGTTAGTCTTAGACGCCAAGTACACTGCGTGCCCTCATTTTACAGAAACAGCCACACGGTGTTTGGATGGTGTTTTTTTTTTGGGGGGGGGGGGGGAGGTGGAGGATAGGATGGCGGAGCAGAGGGCCGAAGTTTCTGTCCTATATAGCACCAGCAGACCCTAAAACCTGCCCAGAACAGTTGAGGGAGACCGTTCACGACCGGTCTCGGACCAGAAAGGTCTGCCGTGTCTGTGCAGTCCCACCCTGACCTCCAGTCCAGGTCCGCCAGGCTGTCCCGGTCTGCAGCCCTGCACAGAGCCCCCGTCCTGACCTGCTGTGCTGCCAATTGCCAGTAGTGCGGGACGCAGTTTATGTTTACCAAGCAGAAGGTCGCAGTTCCTGAACACGAGTGCCGTTTTCCTTGGCTGGAACCCGTACCTCCCCTGGCGGGAATCTCCGGTTCCCTTTAAAGACCGAACACTCCTGTGATGGATGGAGGCCCGCTTCGCCGTTCCCTGTCCGCAGAACGGAGGCGGCTCTTGTCTTGAGAGGCACCATGCTGTTGTGCTCTGCCCGCCTGCGGCTCAGATCCCGGGCCTGCAGGAGCTGGGTGTTCGGTCCAGTCCGTCTGTGTGTGTGCACCTCTGCTACAGCAGCAGCTCCCTGATCTTCCCAGCACGTCAGTGTTTACAGCACATCCATGCATCCTGGCTGCATTCACCTGCCAGTGAGAGAAAAAGAACAGTGTTAAGTACTGTACATCACACCCTAGATGAGGGTGAAAAAAGGAGAGGCCAAGCTTTTTCCCCTGTGGCTGATACAGTGCGACCTGTGACCAGAGAGGATGTCTGTGTGTTGCAGAGCCCTGCTGTAGTGCCTGTTGTGTCTTTGCTCACCCTCCAGAGTGCCCTGCAATGTGTCTGTTTGTCTGACCACAATAGCTGACAGCTTAGAGCAGTCTGGCCTTTTTTGTTGAAGGACCATAGAGCGATCCATAATGAACACAAGAAGCACAGAGCCGATATATGCAGTATATATTCACTTTGTGCGTATAAAGTGCCATGATTCAGATACCTGGTTTTAATGTTTATTGTAAACAGCTGTTTAACATATTACATATTTCAATGAATTAAAATGATCATGATGTAACCTAAACTGTGGGTTACACTCACCTACCTGAAGGTTGTACCTGGAGTTCCACAGGTATTAAGAGATCCCACCGATCCAGAAAACCACCCTGAGGGTGTCCAACAGCAGTCTGTCCACCAGGGGCAGGGCGGGCTATGTTTGTCAGCCTCAGCACCACACAGCAGACCTGAAATGTTAATTGTGCCAAGACTGGGGCGCCCTGATTCCTGCCAGACGTTAACCCTCGTTACCTCAGGGCCCTTAATGACTGGGGCAGGGATTTATCACTGACTAAGTCTTCTGGCCGCAAGCTAGAACCTAATATTCTTTCTGGAGTGGTAGTGGGATTTCAGGGAATAAGAAAGAGGCCTCCGACACTTCATTGTGCCAAACCGAGTTAGAAATAAGGCTTTTAGCTCTTGATAGATGGGGTTCAGTCTGCTGCACAGTGTAATTATTTTAGGATCCGAACAAGAACTCTTCATGAACGTTCGGTATTGTAAGCTCCTTTACCTTATCTTTCTGGTTGCGTGTCCTGTTGAGCATGAAGCTCGCAGTCGCGGGCTGTTGTTTCTGTTTCAGTGTGTTGTGTGATCCAGAATATCGTAATTCCGAACAGAATCCCGAATGCAGGGTGCCAATCCAAGTAGCATTGCAAGAGCTCCCCGATACCCACTGACTATATCAGTGTTGTTGTTGCGTCTTGGAAAGGTTCGCTGTTACGGTGTCTAAAACAGTAGCTGGACGCAGTGTCAGAACTACGTGCCGTAGTGCCGAAGGCTGAGGCTGGAGCAGCGGATAGCATTCCGGTGGGAGACAGAAGCGGACAGTCACAATGAGAGCCAGCTGTGGGACGGGGGACAGGGAAGAGGAGGAATCGAGAATCGGAGGAGGGAGCAGGCAGGGCAGAGTGAGGCCCGCGGAGCGAGCATGGGTTCGACAGCTGGCAGCGTTTGTTAGCACGCGGAAGGGAAGGGTCTGCACCGGGGGACGCTGCGCGGACTGTGTCCGAGTAGGATTGTGGTTGCCTAGCAACACCTCGGATCCCAGCGAATGGCTCCTGCAACACTACAAGTAAACGCTTTTCATAAGAGGGGACCATGGGAAGGATACAGTGCGGGGGAGCTAAGCGGGGTTTTTGAATGTCCTGCACTTGGACAGGAGGTCAGAGGGATTTACAGCAACCTTGATTTCCATTTAAGGTTGGCAGGTAAGTTCGTAACCACAGCTAATGAGACTGCAGAGGGGGGCAGAACTGCATGACTTCCCCAGGAAGAGCTGGCCTGAGTGGGGCAGGAAGAGGAGAGGGTGTTTATCATCGTGGCAGTGCACTGAATCAAAGCTGACAGACATACAAACTGAACAGTCTCCAAACGCCTTTTGAAAAAAAATATTTCACTTAATGTCAAATTCCCAACATCTGGGTCACTACATTGTCTTTTTTAACTTTATTTTTCTGGTCAGAAAACAAGATTTGTTTCACAAAGAGCATGTCTTTTCAGTGTGTAGACAGTCACAGCAGAGTCTCCATTAAGTCTCGGCTGGCTTTAGCTGGGCTGGAGGGATGTCTTTGGTATTCGAAGGAGCCTTGAAGCAGGTCTCCATTTAGAGCACATTTCTAATGCATCCTTGACTTTGTCAAAGGTCGTCTTCATCTGTGGGCTGTAAATTTAAGTGGTGATAAGTGACTGATCGGAGTGGTAACGTTAACCTTGTTCATACTAGACAAATGCTAAAAAGGAATAGACATTGATTCCTGTTTCTTTTTCTTGTTGTTCATGTCATTTTGGCCTCGTTTCCCTTTCAGAGCAATTAGTATTGGCCAGGCTTAGCAAGGACACTGCTTGCCTCTCTCCCCAAAGTGATGAAGAAGGTATGGGAGCCAGGATATGCTCAAGGATGTCAGATAAGCGCTTTCCTGGGACGTTTGATAAACGTGAGTGCACGGGGAGGGGCCTGGCCACAGTCTGTCGGGAATGGGGACTGACATTAGAACTGCATGCGCCTTCTCTGCCCTCCTCTTTACAATACAGCAGCCCTCAGCCAAGACCCACACTGCATGGAGGGGACAGCGTTTCACAGAGGACAGTGCCATCTGCTCACAGCTGATTGGGTTCATCAGGGTGTTTTTACAAGACACCATTATTTTGCATTATTTATAGTACTAGTATGCTACAATGGGTGCATTAAAAATATATGCCGTGTTCTCAGACACACCCCAAAATAGTGTGCAAGTTTATATATTTATGTTCCATCTTAGTCATTTACTGGGCTCCAATGTCCTCTAGTTTCACCTCCATAGCTGCCTCACTAACAAGGAGAATGTGGAGTCACTGCACACTGCTCAGTATCGGAACAGACCTGCTCAGTCACAATCTGGAATTGCAGTAGTGCATGCATGGGTGACAACACTGCATGTTTGTGTGCATTTGCTCGGGTTGGCATGTGACTATCAAACCTTCATTGTGGCTACAGAGCACCAGCGCTGACTAACTGGAAACAAAAACAGCTTGCTTTTTTATCAGAAGCAATAGAGCAGGCATCTTCTGCTCAATATGTTTAGGCAACACAGCGGTTTTCTTACTTTTATTTTGAATCCTGTCCTCTATCCAGGGCCCACTGTGAAATTTCTATTGAGATGTTGAAGTCAGGATTTTGGGAGAGACGGGCCGGCGTCTTGTCCAGGGTGTATCCTGCCTTGCGCCTCTTGCTTGTGGGGATGGGCTCTGGCTCCCCTGCGATCCAGTATTGGATATAGAGGTTAGATTAAGGGGGTTGGGAATGGCTCTTAATCTCTCCTTAGTAAGAGCTCAGGTGCTGCTGTTTCCCCAGTTTTGATTTAGTTTTTTCGCTTTGCTCATCGGGAAGGGTTTAGGAGAGTGAGCAGGTTTTTCTTTCTTAGGGATCACGGGTGTGATTTACTGGGTTTGACGAGCTAGGCCTGCACTGGTGTAATGTGCCACAGCTCTGGCACATCGTCAGAGGTCTGTAGAAAAACAGGTTCTAAATTTCTGACCTTAACGTTCTTTATAAGAGACCATCTTCTTTCCCATCCTCCCCTTTAGCTAGTGCTGGTGAATGCAGACCTGATGCAAAAATATTGCATTTACTGCAGAGAAAGCCACACTAGTGTAGGATTGTTGATTCAGCTCAGGGTTTCTGGTGAAGAGGATCAGTCTTCCTGATTCTCTGGAGGCTAGGCAGTGATTGATTGCGCTACAGTGTTTCAGCCATCTCTGCCTTGGCTGTCTGGATGACGGGCAGATGTTCTTAGACACTGACTGAACATAACAAATATCTCATCCAGCCCTTTTGATAGTAGCTAGTTGATCCAAGGATATCACCCAGCTGTTTCTTAAAGGAAGCCAGGGTACCAGCTTTGACAGTGTACTTAGTTTTTTGTTTTCATACACCTTCTTTGGGTGAAGAAGTGCCTCCCGATTTCTGCTGTGAATACACTTCAGCGAAGTCTCCGCTTGCGTCCTGTGGTTCACGTTGTCTGATCTGAGGAGGCCCCCTGGTGGTCTTCTCAGTTCAGGACTAAAACGATTCCCTTCCTTCAGTCTGTCAGCGTAGGAGATGTAGCTCACCACTCTTCGGCTTCTTAGCCGAGCTCTGTCAGGGGGGTGGGAGATATAAGAACTGTGCTGGTTGTGTGATTGCGATCCAGACCTCTGCCCTGCCGGCTCCCTGGCTCGGGTCCAGGGTGGCGAGGCTGAGCTGGCACTCCCAGCTCCCTCTCTGTCCCCGTGTTCCCCCCTGTGTGCCCCGCTGCCTCTGGGGGCGCCGGGCCCGGCGGCGGATTACAGGGAGTGCTGCGGAAGTGGCAGGATTAGGCGGGGGAGTGGCAGCTCTAATCAGCTTTCCAGACCTCCGCTCAGCCGGAGACGCCGCGTCCGAGGGGCTGACGGCTGGGAGACATTCGCCAATGCCGCGGGTGGGCAGGCACCTGCGGGGACGGGGCTCCATAGGTAACTACCTTTCTTGCCACCCACCCCTTGGCACAGACGGGGTGAAGACCGGCATGGCTTTTGTGCCATGATAGGAGCGGCACGTGCACAGAGTCTTAACTGGTCTAAATCTAATCCTGCAGAGGCTGACGGGCAGTGCTTGCACTTAGTCCTTCTCGGGAGGAGGAGTTAGAGCCTGTCACTGTCAGCGCGGCGCTGAACTACCCTGTAGTTTGCTGAACCTTCATCCGGTACCATGCAGTGCTGTACTGACCCTGTGGTTTCCTGATCTTACACACTGTGATTTACTTTGCTACTCTGTACCATGCAGTACAGTGTTGATGTGTGCTGTTTTCTACCTTCTTACTCTGTACAGAAAGGATTTTCAGATGGATCTTTCTGCTGAAGGTGTAGATGTACATTAGATGTCCCTTACAAAACGAATCTGAAGGTTTCTGTAGAGGTGTTCTGATTGTCTGTAGAAACGGAGGTCTTCAATAGGTTCTTTTGTACAGCAGAGCTCTAGTGACTTTAGAAATACTGTGCACCGTGGGCGAGGTGTGCTGGTCCAGGGGCCGTAACCTCTGTTTTCTTTAGGTTGTGTCTGTCTCGGGGACAGCTGTGCAAAATAATGATTCGGGATTCGGAGGAGTTATTCTAGAAGGACGCATGACCCCTTTGGTTAAACTTTTAGATTTCTTTCATGCACAGTAAGTGGAATTCAGACAATGGAGAAATCTTTTTGTGCAGCTCTGCTGTGAAGATAGGATCGGAAAGAAAGCTCAGAACAAGGAGTGTCCTCTCAGGGCGCCTGTGCTGGCTGGCTTTGATCTGTCAGCACCGAAGAGAGGGAAAGAGAGAACCAGCTGAAACAGGTCATTAGAGGGAAACCAGCACATGAACGGCGATAGAAACCTGATTCTTTATTTGCACTATAGGTAGATCTGCTTCAGATCTCACTAAAGTGCACAATGAAAGGTGAAGAAAACGCATTTTATCCCACCAACAGCACACTAAAAATACAATTATATTACATTACCTACAAAAGAAACTAGCAAAACTACGTTGAGTGAAGTCCTGCTGCCATGAGCACTGAAAACTGCATGAGCACCCATTTTTCCATGTCATTCTTCTGCCCAGAAAAAGGTTTATTGCATTGAATCAGGCAGATGTTGCAAGGGTTTTGTTGCCTGGCTAAGCCCCATTGACTGTTCTCCGGACTTTTAATAGATCAGCCGGTGAAGATAAGTACCAACGGCACACAAGGTTTATGGCTTTTTGCTTTTCAAGGTTGTATTCCCAGCTGTGTGTGCAGTCGGGGGTCTGTTCACAAGCCTGCTGATGACAGACTAGGGGATCCACACACCCGTTCGCCTGCGGCTGGCCGGCCAGCACACACACAGGTTTATCTGTTGAACCAGCTTCCAGGGCATTGTCTCTCCTTCCTCATCAGTCAGAGCTGGGACAAAGAAGGCCTGCCCTCACCCCCTGTGTGCACGCCTGGTCTGTGTGCCCTCCTGTCACAGTGCTCCACCTTTCCCACCTCCTGCTGGAAGATCTCTGCGCCTCTCTGCCCATCAGGGCCTTCGTGGTACATTGTTTTCTGCCCATGTGTGCTCCAGGGGGAAAGATAACAAAAAGAAAAGGTCTCTGTGAAAGAGCTGCACCCGTTAGGGACAAGTGCACGTCCTGCTTTCTAGACGTGTGGGACATTTGAGCTTTGGATTATAGTGAGGTCTTCTTTGGAGAGACCCTGTGCAGTAGATTTAAGTTTACTTTATTTATTTTTTTATCTTCCTTGCCTCAGAAGGGCAGCTTTGAAGCAGACAGCTCTGTTTGAATTGTCTGTATAGGACGGACATTTGATGAGAAAATGTGTTACACTACTGCAGATTTGCAAGATCGAAGTGTTGGGAAGACTCACTACATTGAATTTGTTTGTACTTATTTCTGTTGCACATGGGCACGGGCCCAAGCTTTATATAATTGTAGATGGATGGTACTGGTCTGTAATGTATAATACAGACACTGCTTATCTCCAATGATGGTTTACAGTGTGCTCCTGGGGCCATGCCTCATCCCTGTAAACAGAACAGGAAGACGGATCCCTGCTCAGACGGAGGACTGGGGAAGCAGATTGCACTGGAGAACAATGCATGTTTGAGGATGCCTGCTCAAACCCTGCCACCATACCCAGCGGCAGCAAAGCTGTGGGCTGTGTAGGTGTGCCTGTCTTTACTGGTGCATGCAACGTCCATGTCCTGCTCGAACTCTGAAGAATGCTTCAAGCTTGACTTGAAGTGGGGAAAAGGAGCACGTGTGACTGAAGATGTCAAATCATGTGTAATACCTTTGCTGGTTGTTAGCACATCACTTTGGACCATGCGGACTGACATGTGCAGTGCATGTGCCTGCGCCAGAGGTGACTTGGTAGGCAGAGGCAAGGCCTGATGGGCTGAGATGGCTTGGAAAGAGTCTGTCGTAGCTGGTGATGCAGTTGATGAGATGCTGTTCTAAAGGGAGTAGCAGCTCTTGAAGTCGAGCCCAGCATGCTATTCCCGCAGAAAGCTGTTCGTCTGCACTTGCTGGAGACAGCGCTTCTCCGTTCGGGGTACAGGAAGCGAGTCCTGACCCCCTCCCCGCCCGCGTGTTCTTCAGCTCCTGTGGGATTATAACCCAGCGAGGGGAAACACGCGTCCTTCACACTGCCTCTCTGTCAACGATACATCGCTTCGTTATTTTAAGTACACGTCTGAGTGGTATAAAACCTTTGTTCATCTCTTTAAGTGTTATTGCTTTTATTAATTATTAACGTAATGGCCCGAATCCTTAACCCTTTAACGCCATGATATATAATTAAAGGTTTTCCAGAGGCAAATGCGCATCAGTAAAAGAATATACTGAAGCGCTCTCGGGTTCACGTGGGTATGCGCCCTCGCCGCTGCCGCCTCAGGTCGGCCCCCCACCGCTGGGGACTCGAACCCGGGCCTCCGGCGTCACTCAACAGGGACCTAAAGGGAAACTAAAGGGAGATCTCCCCTCAGCCCAGCGGCTGAGGTCCCTGCTATTCACGGGGAAGGGCGGTGACGTCACCGCGCTGGAAAGCCGGCTCGCTCAACCTGCAAAGGCGGCCGTGTGCGTTACAGTACTGTGAAACTTTAAAAGCGGGGAAAAAAAGTCATTTGGATCGCCAGATTTGTGGCGTTTCAAAAGCGAGCCTCCAAAACAAAATAAAAAATAATTACGTTTGTAACGTCTGGAAACGGGAAAATGACCAAGTGTCTCGGTACTTGGAATCCGCAAAAACGTCGACTTACAAAGTCAAGGGTTAACAGTCCCCCTTCGAACTGTTAGATGACATGAAATCAGATTATTCCTCAAGTCAGGTCAAATGTCTTTTTATTATTATTATTATTATTATTATTATTATTTCAAACGGCGACAGCAGCAAAACAGCGGGATTCGGGAGGAGGGCGCTCGGAAGCCTGATTCCCCCCGGCTTCTCGCCTTCATGCATAATGGATTGAAACTGTAAACCTGGCCGCCCCGGAGAGGAGAGCATCCTTGGAGAGGCGGGGAGCCCTTTAAAAGGGCTGAAGGCTAGCCCCTGAGCTCCGAGGGGAGCACGCTAGCGGGGGCCGAGAGCGATCGAGCGAGCGAGCGTCTAGCCCCGGTGGCACCCTCAGCGACAGGGCGTGTGAGCGGAGCAGCAGAGGGGATCTCTCCTGTCGGCTCCATCACTCTTCGCCTCTTGCCGGCCTGCGGCAGCTGGGTAAACCAGGCCCCTGTTCTCCCCCGAACCTGCCTGCGCGGAGGACGCTCTTCATTATTCATCACCTCTCGGTGCCCGAGGGTGGAAGCGGCGCTCCCGGAGCTGAGCTCGCAGGGAGGAGGCGAGCGCCGGCGGCTTCACGAGTGCCGGAGAGAGGAAGAGGAGGAGGAGGAGGAGATGGGAGGAATAATTGGGGAAGGGGGGGGGGGTGGTGGCAAAGCCTATCGTTGTGCGATGCTGCCTATTATCGTGCTTCGACTCCTGTCATCATCAACCCGCCCCCCCCCCCGATGGAACTGAGCCTCCGCTGCCTGAGAGGCGGTAGCGGAGAGGAGCGCGTTCAATATAAATAAACAAGCCCCACAACAAAAGCGTGGCGTACATGTCCGCGCTATAGTGCCTCCATCAGCAGGTTTCTTTATTCGCACGGGGGTCCCCCCCCCCTCTGGGCACAGCTGGCGGTGGTGTCGCTTTCTGAGCGGCCGGAAAAGGGGGGGACGCTTGTCGGGAGCATGTCATCCAGCGCAGGTGGGGGGGGGGAGTGCGCTCAGCATCACTTAGCGACGGTGCGTTTGTCACCGCGGCACGTTCCGACAGGGGTCTGACCGCCTCTCTCTCTCTCTCTCTTTCTCTCTGTCTCTCCCTCCTCCCTCCTCTCTCTCTCTCTCTCGCCATCTCCCTGCCTGCCTGCCTGCCTGCCTGCTCTCCTCTCCCGCTGGCCCATCCCACCCAACTGCGCCGAGGCAGGACCCACCTGTTTGTCCTCGGGCTACCGGAAAGCGGAGGATGAGATGTCCGGCACCACGTCCCAGGCCGACCCGCTCGACGCCGCGGCTCGGACCCTCGTCCTGAACCAGCCGCAGCTCACCAAGTTCTGCGACAACCACGTCAGGTGAGGCGAGCCCGGACCCAGCCTTTGCCCTCGCCGTCATCAGTGTAGACGATGAAGTCCCACTTTTTCTCAACCCCGCAGTTTGTTGCCGTTGCAAAGGAGCAAGTAACGGGTTTATTCCGTTACTGAATAGAGAAGAGAGGAAACACAACGTTTCGGCTGTGGGGCCTTCTTCGGGTTTGTTTGTGTGTTTTAATGAAATTAACAACACTTCTGGAGACTTTTGTTTTGTGTTTGTGGCCGCTTTTTTTTTTTAAAAATGACCCGCAGGCCGATCGCGGATACGTACTTTTCGCGACACTAGGTTTTGCGAACACTAGGTTTAAATCACGCGTGCTTCCGATCGTAGTTTCTGATTTGATTTGTTTGGGGTTAATAGGTAGCGATTTTGTCGTTTCGTTGGAGCAGACTTCGTTAGCATCCTCGGCAGGACCGACCTCACGCCCTCGTCATGTCGGTTAGGCTCATGCCTCCCGGCCTTTGCAACTGTTACAGTGAACGCTAAAACCTTGACAAAATCGTGCTAATTCCCTCCCAGTGAAAGATAACTAGGACAGACTATCTCCTTTGTGGCTCCCGCAGTGGTATCAGTGGGCAGTAACTGACAGCAACTTCAAAAAACTTCGAATCCTATTGAGTACTGTATGTCTCCGTATATAACGTAAAAGTGCGTGGAATAAAAGAAAACAAAATAGTATGTTTACCGCAAAAGCTGGATGTAAAAAAAAATGCCATAGGTCTAGTTTTACAACCTTGCAACAGTGAAGTATTGTTTTAAGATAATTTACATTTAGTTGAAAAAAGGCTTCCTTATCGAACATTTGTGATTAATGTTTCTATGGTAATCTGAATACTACGTGTAAAGTGCTGTTTTGCTGTTATGCTCTAGCAGCTGTTTATTCAAACTGTACTGTTTGAGTAACAACAATTGGTACAACAGATACTGACTGTATAAGGAGCTCTAAGGCATGTAGTACAACAGGTAGCAGATGATGTTGAAATGAGTGATATAGCCCATTGCCCAGAACTGAGTGTTGAATAAAACATGCCCGGCAGGATGAATATCATCACGTCAGAAGACATGCAGCAGCTCCGATCGTGGCTGAAGAGTGAGAATGTGTGAAGCTGCCCAAAGGGCAGAAGGGCTTCAGTAACACTCTCTGAGGTGCCGTTTAGGCCATTATTCAAACTTTACCTCTCGCATTCACACAAAACATCTCACATTCACTAGTTTTATCTCTCACACACAAAACGTCTCACATTCACTAGTTTTATCTCTTTCATACACACAAAACTTCTCACATTCACTAGTTTTATCTCTCACACACAAAACGTCTCACATTCACTAGTTTTATCTCACATACACACAAAACTTCTCACATTCACTAGTTTTATCTCTTTCATACACACAAAACTTCTCACATTCACTAGTTTAAGCTCTTACACACAAAACGCTCTCATATTCACTAGTTTTATCTCTTTCATACACACAAAACGCTCTCATATTCACTAGTTTTATCTCACATACACACATAACGTCTCACATTCACTAGTTTAAGCTCTTACACACAAAATGCTATCATATTCACTAGTTTTATCTCTTTCATACACACAAAACGTCTCACATTCACTAGTTTAAGCTCTTACACACAAAACGCTCTCATATTCACTAGTTTTATCTCTTTCATACACACAAAATGCTCTCATATTCACTAGTTTCATCTCGCATACATGCATAACGTCTCACATTCACTAGTTTTATCTCTTTCATACACACAAAACGTCTCACATTCACTAGTTTAAGCTCTTACACACAAAACGCTCCCACATTCACTAGTTTTATCTCTCACATACACACAAAACATCTCACATTCACTAGTTTTATCTCTTTCATTCACACAAAACGTCTCACATTCACTAGTTTTAATTCTTACATACACACAAAAAGATGGAAGAACACTCATCGCAGGCGTGCTAGCTGATGACAGTGAAGCAATTGCTTCTGGTGTGGGTGTTCTCCAAGACCAAAGAATTTGTTCTCAACTGACTTCTGTAGCTGAATAAAAGCTTAAAAATATAACGATCATGTTCTTATTAGATTTAAAATCGAATTATAAAAATTGTGCTTAGTCCAGAGAGCTGCATTTACTGTGTCTATGTATTCATCCTGGGGCTTCTGTGCCACCCCCTTCTCTGAGCCATAAACTTCACTGAGGCTGGCAGTTTAGATCACACTTGATCATGTGAGGCACACTGAGATAGGAAGAGGAGGATTCTCTGTCACGTGCACCCACTCTGTGTGTTAAGCACAGAACTGTTAATCCAAATCCCTGTTTGACACCATTGGAGCACTTAATGTAAGAGATGTATAAGGAGCCCACCTGGAGAGCGTCTCGGCAGACTAACGGAGAATGCGCTTTTCACCAGGCTCGAACAGTGTCTCTAAGGCTTGACCCCTGTGCAGCCAGTCAGCCCTGTAGTTGCCACCATTGCCACCATGTAGCTAGACAGCACAAATTACACGTATCCCAGAGAGATGTGGAAGAGACACGACAGCCACAAAAAACATTTGAGGTATTATCATAATGCAATAAAGCCTGTTATTTTCTTATATATAGCTCATATTCTGCTTTCGGTTTTAAAAATGGCTGAATGAGCACTATAGATTGAAAATTCAACTACTTTTGAAGCACTCAGTGCCCATTAGTGTAGGCCATTAGTGCGCTTTATTTCTGTGCCTTATGTTTGTTGCATTGTTTTCAGTTTAATTCCAAAGTGGAGGTCTATTTTTAAGAACTTATTGACTGGTCATTGAGATTAAAGGCCTTCTTTTTTTCTAACAAAGCAGAACATTGTCCGTTAGACTCCTACTCCACCACAATGTATTATACAGTATATCACTCTAATGTACCTCTTTCTTCTTCATCCTCACTAAGCACCTAGGTTATTGCCAGCTTGTGCACTTTTATTAACTATATGTTGTAGGAACAAGCATAATTGAAGCTCCTATGTAGCAATCTCCAGACTTATCAATATATTCTGTTTTCTTTTGTCGGAAGTGCACCACAGCATCTCTCTGTCTGCTCCAATGTGCTGTATACAGTAACTGGAAGTCAAGCCACATGTTTGAGAAGTTTGTACAGATGAACTACCCAGTCTTTATTGGTCTTTATAGAGTAGTAAGATTAAGAGTAATTTTAAAACTTTTCACTTCAAAGCAAAATTAGCTTTTTGTACCTCCCAAATACAAGTTTATATACATTTTATATCTGTTGTACAGAGTATGGATCAGGGGGAAACATGTCAGTGTTTTATAAACTAGACCTGGATTGATGTTCTCAATTTTGGTTTTTTTGAAGCTGTGTCTGCAAGCCTTTAGGGAAGGTCTCTTGTAGATAAAACTGTTTGCAAACATTGAGAAAATGAAATACTTGGAGCATTTGAAAAACTGAACTTGCTTTGTGACAAAAAAGCAATGCAGTCCTGAGGGTTTTTGTGGAATATTATACTACCAGTGTGTCCATAAAAACTACATGGCCCCAGTACTAACCCACACATAAGATTCTGCTGGACCTAGAGTATTTGTCAGGTAAAAATGAGGATACGTGCTGGAATTTGTAAATATTTTGGTGTGTAAATGCTCCATATTTTTTGCATGAATTGCATTTTTTCTAGGTGAAAGCAGAGATACAGAAATTGTTACTAATTGTTACAGTTAGGTAGGGTTTCCTGGATGGCATTGAATCAGTGCTAAGATAGAATGAAACTTTCAGGCTTAGAGCTGCAGATCCCTCTGTTTAATAGCAAAGACTAGTGCACTGCTGTCTCTTCTATCATTTTTTCAGAGTAGTGTTAAATAATTACAGTGCCATCTTATCTTGCTGAGTGCTGTTTACCTTTTAAATTTGTTATAAAGTGAGAGAGCCATTAGTGCATGTAGCATTGTGTTATAGTTCTGTTTGTCTGAGTACAGAGCGATACTCTACTCCAACACCTTAATAAATAGTTCTATCACCCTAAATGAGAATATAAGAACAGTTACAATTAAGGGGAGACCATTCTGCTCTTATAACTTGTTTAATAGAGCTAAATGATTCCATTCTACAGTTTTTTTCTTGGAAGAGTATAGGCTTCAAAAATGGTTGGATAATGTGGCTCAGCCCACAGCCCACAGCTCTAAACATGTGTCTTATGTACAGTATTTGATTCTAAATGCACTTCCATGTAACACTCGTCTTCTCTGGGTCATGTTTTCCTGTTGATGAAGAAGTTTGCTGTGCTTTTTGCTTTTTCTGTGCAAGACTTCAAAGATTAATTTCTTTCAGGCTGTCAGTTCAAGACGTTCCTTCAAGCTCCGGAATGTATCTGATTGGTGTTCTCTGGACTGATTCCAGTTGTGACCAACATTGTACCCACTATTATGTGTCACTTGATCATTGCAACACTAAGTGCTATAACCAAGCCACTGGTTTATCTTCTATGTAGCGTATCTGTTCCTTATCATGTTCTTAAATTTGTCATTGTTTCATTTCTAATTTCTGTATGTCTCAGTCTGTGTAATCAGTCATTCTAGGCAATTATGAAACAATAACACAGCAGGAATGGTATATTAATTCAACAACAGTGAGTGCAACAACAAACGTAACATATCAGTGAAAGGTCTGCCCATTGCCTCTGATCCAGAGTAGTATGTCTATCACTAGTTTGTCTGGGATAACTTTAGTACTGCTATCTGAATCTAATGCCATGGACCTGAAACATTATTTCATATGTGTAAATAAAAAGTACTAAAAGGCATTATCCTGGGCTTGGAATGGTGTGTGGTCTGCATCCATCAAAAATGGCATCCATAAAAATGTTTTTGGCATGCATTCCTACCTGGTATCAATCTGATAAAATAATCTTTACTATCTTTTTACTCATGATATCAGTTGCCAAACCTCTCGTTTTGGATTTGTGCTGCCATTAAGCAATATCTGTAGCTCTCTAGTGGAGAAACTCAGACTCTCAAAGCAATGATACCCACTCAGTGACAGGCCTTCAAAAAACGCTACACATCTTTTATCTCAGCCCAGTCAGTGACCTTTGTACTGCATCCGTTTAGGCACACATTACTGAGTAATCATCACTGGAAATACTTTTTCATTCCCGAGAATACGGTTAAGTCCTTGTGACATTTTGCTGTGATCGATTTTGCATGGTCACTTTGCAGTTGAAAAAGATTTGCTCACACACTGTGCACACAGGTATTTGTATTTTAGCGTGTTTTCTCCCATTGTGTATTGCGGTTTAACATAGCTGTGTGTGCTTTTGTCTAATTCTATAGTGCTCTACTACAGCATGCTTCTTTTGTCATGGTGTATCACGGCAGACCCTTAGAAGAAAAAGGCACTGCAGGCTCTCTTGCAGTCAGTGCAGAGCTGCACACTTCAGCTCAGCATTTCCTTTGACACTGCTGCTGTCAGGCACTAAGAATGGAAAAGAAGGGGATGATTTCAGATGGTTAGATTTCTTACTGATATTGTTCTCCTCCGTATTGATTTTCAATGTGAAAGAAAGGGACCAAAGCCAACAGACTGATCCTACCTTCATTAAAATTTGATTCAGTTCCTGCCTGTTGTTTAAAAGTGTGGCTCTGTGCTGCGTCCATGGCAGTAGTTGCGTCGTAAAACTACTGTATATTGGATGCAGCTCATCTATTCATTTAAAAACAGCTCCTCGTTGCAATCTGTTACTCAGCTGGATTTCACTGCATATTCAGAGAGTTATTATTATTATTATTAAGTAGCTGCTGCACAGCTAACTGACTGATTGCTCTGAGCAGGTGAGCTTTGAGCTCATTTCCCTGACTCATTAGTCAAATGAACATGTCCAAGGTCTGTTAGCCTTGTTAATAATTAATACATGTGGAGTTTTCAGAACCTTTTTTAGAGTCTTCAGGAAGGGATTAATTTTGCTAGATTAGAACCTGGCACTGGACAGATCTTCAGCGCGGCATTTTTACTGTTTCTGATAAACAGAATTAAGAGTTGCTTATCATTTGCTATTGTGCCAACATGTATAGCACAGATGCTTGTCCTTATATGCTTATATGCAGATTTCTCATTGCTGATTGAAATATCACATTGTAGAGTTATTTTCAGTCTTCCTGACAACAGTCACCAGTTGTCTTTGGGTCAGTTGTTGACATCACAGAAAACTTCAAAGATGACCTGGATTATGAGCATTTTGGAGTTCAGTGTCTCTCTTTAGCCCGGCTTTGTGCTTGTTCAGTGATCCTTCCTATTGCATCCCTACTGCTTCCCAGAAGCAGCTAGAATAGGATAGAGGTTTAAAGCACAGTTCCATATGTGACAAGGTGGACTGTGAGACTCCAGCACTGAGCACCCTAAAATGTAATCTCCATTCCCTGAATAATGACCCTGCCTGTAATGTGATATCACTAATCATTAACTAATGTTTCATCTAACAATAACAAAAATATTCGGGAAAGGATAAAACAACCCATGTCTCCTATTGTATTCCAATCATTTTTCCATGCTTTTTAGTATTTTGCCTTGATTACAGTGCATAAAAAACTAGTATACTGCTTTGCACAATGTCTTTATTATTTGTTTTAATAAAAAGACAGCTGCTTTGAGCCTGATAGCTTTTTATTCATATTTGTTAGGTTTAAATGAGATATTTATTCATATTTAAACATATTGGTTTATTTGTGAGGTCTGCGAGAAGTAGCAGTTCAAGATTCATGCTTATTTTGACAAGATAAGAAGCAATATTCTAACGGCAGCACAAAGATGTGAAAGCTGCCCCTGTGGGAGCAGAGCCCATGTTGTTTTAGGGATTTTCCTTGGTTGTTGTAATCTCGACATCTGTCATTAGATCAGCCTTGATCATGTACTGCATGGACTGCTCGAGCTGAAGGTTTGTGTGTGTTCCGTTTGTAAGTACTGTAAATCATCCTTAAGAAAGGCATTACAATACTAACCATGGAAATTGCTGTTTTGCAGGCTGTATGGAATAATTGTGAATAATTGGTTTCTTCACCCTTTATTGAACACAGAAAGAGAATGACAGCTGGTAACTCCAGAGTGCTATTAGCAATCAGTGCTAAAGAGACAAGACACTTTTTACTGCTGAAAATCATGGGGCAGACAGATCGCTATGAATAGCAGTAATTGCAGTAGTAGTGCATCAATAATAGTAGAAATATTAGCTCAAACAAGCATGTTCATCAATTTAATAAGTATAATAACTATTGATTGTTACAATAAAGTTGTTTGGCTCAAATAGATAACATTATTGAACATTCATTTATTTCAGTAAGAGGTAAACAGATCATTGTAGTGCACTTCCACACTGGAAATGCAAAGTATTACTAAGTACTACATGTGAAAGGCAAACCTTCTGAGCTGCAGAATTATAATAATTACCCCAGTGCCGTAGTTTACATTCCACAGGTGATGTTCATTAAACAGTGTGTAATAGAAAATAAAATGTCAGTGTATAGATAAGGGTTGTCTTTCCGTGTTAATGTTGGAGCTGACATTGACTAATGCCGACCTCCCAGGCTGGGCTCTCTGAGCTGCTGATCACTGCAGTGCCCGGCAGGAGGGGAGATGCGTGCTCTGGTGTGGTCCTGAGCAGTTCAGCTGAGGCTTCTTCTTAGATTATCATTACTGTATTATTACCTTTGAGAAAAACAAAAACCTCAGATACGCACATGCTGCAGGTATATTCAGAAACTAGCTGTAGTATTTTTTTGAGACCAGGGCTGACCATGTGTAGAAGTGTTTCAGAGCACTTTGCTTTATACGGTGTGAAGGGGTAGATATTTAGACTTGACCACCGAGAGCAATCTGTCTGACGTGAGGCCTGGCCCAAACTCAGGTCCAGCAGACCTGGAGGAAAGCAGCCACAGTGACTGCACCAAAGACAAATTATATTACTATAAAAAAAATGTTTTTAAGATTATTGTTTTTCCAAGATGAAAATCTTTTCCTCAAATCTTAACATGTTGATAGATTACTAAGATATACAGTGGGCTCTTTCAGTCCATGCCTTTGCAGGCTTTTGGTCCAACTCTCCCTTGATTTGGTAATTGATCTTACTGCTGTAGGTCACTTAAATAATTAAGAATTACCGTCAGCAAAGACTTTTAGTGCAGTGGAAGGCTCAAGGTTGCCTTCCCATAGTTAAACTGTCTCTGTCTCAGGCAGGCTGTCAGTGTTTACCATGTTTGCTCTCTGTCTCCTCTCCCTAGCACGGCGAAGTACAGTGTGCTCACCTTCCTGCCACGCTTCCTCTATGAGCAGATCCGTAGGGCTGCCAACGCCTTCTTCCTCTTCATCGCCTTGCTGCAGGTACGGCTGCTGGCCGCTCCCAGTCACTGACTGACCAGAGCCTCCACCCTAAACACCTCTGCTCTTCTCTGACTCCCCAACTTGAAGCAAGCAGTGCACTAACGAACCACTTGGATGTTATGTATTCAGTCATGTCTGGCACTGAGGAGATAGGGGCTGACAGGGCTATCCTGCACAGGTTAGATCCAGTTACACCCAGTTTTGGATTCCTAATGAATAGAAAAACCATGAATGGTGCTCCAAACCCACCCACCAGTCTTATGTTGTTTTGTCAGCATGTTGGCTCTGCGTCAGTCCCTTGTTTTCCACTGCAGACAGAGACGAAATTCAGTCCTGCACTCTTTTAAAGCTCACTTCCATGGATCCACCATTTGGACAACATCATTTTTTATGTCTCATGATCATGGGAAAGTGAACATCCACTTCCCTTCAAGGACTAAGAGTTAAAAACCAAGGTCTAGCGTTTTTCCATGTGTACAGTATGTAGACAGAGAATCAAAAACATCTATGTCGACCATTTGCCAATCTGTAGTTAGGGCTGTGTAGAGGTGTGATTTTAATTAGTTTTGCTGTATTGGCCTTGCTAAAACCTGGTCATGAGAGTGGGGCTGTCACATACATAAGAACTCTTTCTCTTACATAAGAGAAAAGCCATTGAGCTGCTGCATGGGTGAGGGTGGGGTGGAGAGAGGGATGAGAACCTGGGTAAATTACCATCCTGATGGACAAGACTAGGGTTTGACCTCCTCCCGAAATTTCATTCAAAACTCCATTTAAGTGAATCCCATTTGTCCTTTTTAGGGCAGTAGAACAGCAATGATCATGCGATCAGTGAATGTTTGCCTCATTTGCTGGGTGAACTGGCTTTTCTTTCCCTAGTGCTCTTTCTCCTGATGAGAAACTGTTTATCTGTACAGACCCTTCACCCTGACAAAACACAGCAACTGAGAACCACTCAGATAGCATCTCTGAAGATTTACAATCAGCAAAAAATGAGATAAGATTGTATATATAAACTCTGTAGGGTTCTGTGCTGATGGTTTGTTTTTGCAATTTAGATTCATAGCCTAGCATCATGGAATGTATAACTGCAAGTACGGTTGCTCTGAAAATAGGAGCAGAATATGTATCATTTAACATCCTTGGGTTCACTGACGCATATACAGTACACAACCTTCTAAAAGAAAGATGGCTGTGATTAACAGTACATAAACATAGAATGTAGCTGGAGAATTTGAATCCTATCTCCAGACTTTCAAAGGCAGTTCCAAATGACTTAAGTGTAATAATATGACCCAGTGGACCTCTGACTTCATGTGAGCATGACCTAAACAAATACTCGTACAAGTCATGGAATGTCATTGAGAGAACGGCCAAAAAGTCAGTCCCTTTCTTTGGAAAGCAGTTTTACGACTGTGATGTTCTGAGCTGTGAAACCATTCAAGATGTTGTTGTGCTGAACGTATTTCATGTTGTCTATTGTCGGTATGTTATACCGCAGGATTTGACTTCTGGTTAAACCTGATATAGCTGCTCCTGGGATTAATAACACTGCTTTCTCAAAACAGCGATTAACCAGTCAGTCAGAGAATCAGTGCCTTTCTTTAACCCATTTCTCCAGCAAATCCCAGACGTGTCTCCCACTGGCAGGTACACCACCCTGGTGCCCCTCATCTTCATCCTGACTGTGGCTGGAATCAAAGAGATTATTGAGGACTATGTGAGTGTTGTTCTGTCGTTCTGACTCATAGCACTGCATGAGTCTCTGCAACCCTAGAGTCACAGCATAGATCTATAAAGAATGGGAATTATTGTCTGCAGATTGGCTCTTATGATAACCAGGCTGATGTTCTGTAAAGCATTTGTATTTTCATTAAGATTTTATGGATTGTTTGTTACATGTATATATAATTTAGATAAATAGCAAAAGTGCTTTTAATTTAGTTTTATACCTTCCATATATCTTAGTCTAAGTGATCTTAGACATTTAATCTTTCCCTAAGGTGGCATAATAACCTGTTCTTATTTGAATCCCATAAACAAGAAATTAGGGATGTGGAAATTTGTGCATTTTGTTTTAACTTTACTGTTGATTTTACCACAGAAAAGGCACAAAGCAGATAACACTGTCAACAAAAAGAAGACCATAGGTAAATCACCAATTTCTTGTCAGAACTGTGTTAATCAATAATGTGGCGATGCATGTGAACTGATTATCATTTAAATTGAATTATTTAATTGATGGGGAAGCTTCTGATTTTTTATAAGAGCTTAGGAAGACTTCAAGAACTTAAGAAAGGTTATAGACAAGAGGATGCCATCTGTCCCATTTGGCTGTTAGTAGCTAATTGATCCATAAATTTGATTACTTCATCTCCTGCCATAAAATTATTTTTAATTTAATTCATTTTCAGTCTGATTACATTGCAGTCTCCCGTCTTAGTCGACAGGGATGTTAAATTCTGCCTGTTCACTGATACAAACAGTGGTTTATTCTCTTCCAGTTTTAAGGAATGGAGCCTGGCAGACGGTGATATGGAAACAGGTAGGAATATTTTTCACAGTCTGTAGGGGTATTTTAGAGCAGGGGGTGTCCACTCCTGTTCCAGGTTTAGAGAAAGGGGGAAGACTGAGGCTGTGAAATGGATTTGACGGACAAGTTATTAATGAAGCCTGCTGCTTTTCCCAAGAACAAAAGCTTTCTTTGATGAATGGAGAGTGAAAGTTAATTTTAGCTCATTCTTTTAATATTCCACGAAGGTCTGGCTGAATAATGCATGAGTGAACGACTGGGAGCAGCCAATGTGAGTTATGTGTCGAGACTTTGACATACTTTACTGCTCTTCAGCTAATTAAATGGGCATGTCTGGCGCTACACTACACGTGGAAAATAAATATCACTAATTATAGTTGAAAACCTTTAAAATGCACAATTATCCATAGGCGTAGACTTTGTGAAAACCAGGGCTTTATCCTAAAAACATGTTACTGTGTTAGAAATAGGTCTCATTTTCACATCATTGTCCTGTTGGAAACACAGAGGCTGTGTGAGTGAGGTGTGATCACAGGACAATCCAGATGTTTGTACAGGGCTGCACTGGTGCTTAGACAAATGTGCTCATGTAAATAGGAGCCATGTAGTGGCAGAAGACTTACAGGAGCACTTCGGAAACTTTGGATAGCGAAGGATATTTAGTCTCTTGTCTCTGTTTCCACCTTAAACATTTATAATGAATGTCTGAAAGCCTGTTTTATTTAGTAACATCATGACTGGGTGCATGGTTATATTATTGTAAAGTTGTAAAGAAATTCCAACAACACTTTTATGCAGTATATATAATTTTATAATGCTTCTAATGATAAAAATCTATTTTTTCATTTCTTTGGCTTTCTCTTTGTTTACAGATTTTAGTTTTTCCCTTTAGGCTATTTCTAACACGGATGACCCTTTAACATGGTATAAGTGAGCCAGCTTGGGCAAGGGATGCTGTAGTGTACTAACACTTTTCTGTACTCTTCCTCTTTCTCTTTGCTCTTGTGCTGTCGCAATACCGCCTCTGGTACACTAGGTGGCAGTAGGAGACTTTGTGAAGGTCACCAATGGGCAGCATTTCCCAGCTGATATGGTCATAGTGTCTTCCAGGTCAGACTTTGCCATGTGTTGTGGCTCTGTGCATGTCACCTCCTGCTGGTCTTAGTGAGTTTTGCGTCGTGGGTTTGCTGTGAAGCTAAACAGAGGTTAAAGCCTTTCTGATTATGTCTTGGCTTCATTCAGTCTTATTTTGCTCTCTCAGCTTTACAGTACACCAGGCTTGCTGCACTATAGTAAGACATGCTTAGTGCTGTCAAAGGAGTATTAAAACATGGTTAAGAAATGTAATTCCCTTTTCTGTTTTGATGGTCCTATATTTTGTTGTCATGCATGTAATTGAGTAGGTTTTCCTCTGATTCACTATGGCACAGCTGCAGCAGAGTGTGATGCGAGGCATGGTGCGGCACATCACACGCAGACCACTGTTCGAACAGCAGATTTTAATCAAATTTAGCATACAAAATCATATCTAGCATTATTGTACAGAGAGTGAACAGAGCCTTTTTATAGGAATATGTCATCTGAATGGCCACAGAAAGTTTAATCAGATATCTCTATTAACTAATACTGAATTATGGTGTCAAATTAATAATGGCATGATTTCCCTAAAATGTGTTTTTTATGCCAGCTGTAGTTTATTTTATATTCAACAGAAGGAAAGTGCAGCTTTGCATTCATATTGTATTCACTGTTCTCATAATTTGTATGTTTGGTTTTCTCAATTAAACGGTCTTTGTGCCGGGAAATAAAAATGCAGTGTTTTAAACCTGCTATTTACACTGAGAAATGTGTTGTTGCTTGATGTTATGGCACAGACAAAATTGATGGGATGACCAACCCCTCAGCACTGTTCCAGTTCCATCTCTGGCACTATAAAAGTCTTATTTGCGACGCACACAAAAATAAAATCATCCGTATTGCAGCTCTGCTGTGCATTTCAGGGGAAATGGGAAATCCAAATATATGATTTCAGCGATCTTAGACAACAATTTTTTGCTTTCAGCCAATATGTCTATCTTAAAATGGATATCCTGATACTTGTACATTGCGGTTGCTGCCTCATTTTTAAACAGTGCAGGCTTGTGTCATTGCCAATCAATGGCGGCTGAAAAACACCTTCTCACAGTGACAATATCACTGGCTTTATTACCAGTCATTTTCTTTACTCAGAAGTACAGACTGGCATGGATCAGATGAAATGCTTGTTAAAAGAGATAATAAATCACATTCCATTCCTGTTCTTTGCCTCTGTGGCAGTCTACATTTGTACAAATTAAAACATAGTAAGTTGAGTCCTCAATCATCAGTCTGTGGGAAATGCACAGAGAAGATGCCCAAGTATGATGTTCAGAAGACATATTCTTATGAATATTGTTTAGTACTGCAAAACTACCTTAATTAAAAATGTAAATGAGGGACAGAGTTGGAGACTCGTGTGTATTATCTTCCGACAGGAAGTGAGTGGTCTCTGATGGAGCCTCTCTGTTTTGGTCTTCCCACAGTGAACCCCAGGCCATGTGTTACATCGAGACCTCCAATCTAGATGGGGAAACCAACCTGAAGATACGGCAGGTAGGCCTTTTCCCAGTCACAGTGCACATGTGTGCAGCGAACCAGTGCAGTGGTGCTGGACAGTGTGGAGTTCAAAGGGCATTTGTATTGTGTACAGCATGAGTTTCTGGTTCATTTGTCCTTCACAATGTTCCTCTGTGCTTTAAAGCCCACACCATGCTGAGTACATGTATTCACATCCAGTTTCTAGCACTGATGTCCACTACCCCTGCCCTCCTGTTTGTCTTCTAGGGCTTGCCTCTGACAGCAGCAATACAGTCCAGCGAGGACTTGATGAACCTAGCTGGCCGGCTGGAGTGCGAGGGGCCCAATGGACACCTGTATGACTTCACTGGCACTCTGCGTCTGGACGACCACAAGTACGTCTGCCTTCACACCTGCTCCTCCCCATGTGTTATTAACTTTATTGTTATTTTTTGTGTGTGTAATTACTGTAGATATTATCACTGTTGTTAGCAGTGTTATGAACAGACGTGCTAAAAATAATTACTTAATATATGTATTCCAAATAATTTCAAACATTATTTCAAAATCATTCTATAAGAATATTTAAATATTAAATCTGGCCTGATCTGGATATAATTAATAATTAAAATGCATAAATTCAAAATATTATAAATACTGTAAGACATTGCTCATATTTTATTTTTTCCACTAAATATGATCTCTATACATTTATGCAGTTGTTTTCTTAAATCTGTCCACTGAAAACATTATACTGGTTTGTTTCAGTCCAGTCCCTCTGGGGCCAGACCAAGTGCTTCTGCGGGGAGCCCAGCTCAGGAACACCCAGTGGGTTGTGGGAATTGTAGTCTACACTGGACATGACTCTAAACTCATGCAGGTCAGTTGCTATGCACTTTATATACAGTAGCAGTGGGCCCCTGACCGACTAATTATTTACGAGGTCCCAGTTTTATCTGATTCTATATCTCTCTAAAATGTATAAATATATTCAATATAAACATGAATTAAACTATCTTTAGATACTTGAGTCCCAGAAGGATGAAATGCACACCACAGTGTTCTGGATATAATTATTGATTAAAAAATTGTATTTGATGGTGTAATGACAGGTGTTCTTCTACCCTGCAGAATTCCACCAAGGCACCCCTGAAGCGCTCCAATGTAGAGCGGGTGACCAACATGCAGATCCTGGTGCTGTTCTGCATTCTTCTGGTGATGGCGCTAGTGAGCTCAGTGGGTGCAGCCATCTGGAACAAGCAGCACACCGAGGCGGCCTGCTGGTACCTGTCCCGGGCAGGTGAGGGATGTTCCCTGGATGGCACAGCTCTGAACACTCGCTAGTGCTTCCGCAAGACTTGCAAACCTGCTCTAGCACAGGGGTCTTCAGCTCCTGCCTGGAGGGGTTCTCCAGTAGGGTATGTTGTTAACAGTGTAAGACTTAAGCACAAGGAAGCCTTAACTAGACAAGATGAACTCTACAGGTTTGAAACTGTCAATGTTTCAAGGGGACCTACACAACCATCTAGATTCCTGTCCTGGTAGATGGGGGGGGCGCTATTCTGCTTCACATGCTCGGCTTAAGAAAATTCTAACCTTCGGTATCCTCCCCTACCAACTGCAGCTGATATTTCCACCAACTTCTGGTACAACCTGCTGACCTTCATCATCCTGTACAACAATCTGATCCCCATCAGTTTGCTGGTCACCCTGGAGGTTGTGAAGTTCACGCAGGCCCTCTTCATCAACTGGGTGAGTGAACTGGGGACAACCTTCCTGTGCCACTGTGAACTGGGGTACCCTCTGTGTGTAGCCTCAGTGATACTAAGGTCAGAACAATTAAATGGACGGATTTGAGACATTTGCACATTTAGGATATGTTACAGTCGTGGGCAGTCATGCTATGCTTGTGCTTGCATCCAGGACACAGAGATGTACTATGCTGAGACTGACACTCCTGCTATGGCCAGGACGTCCAACCTCAATGAGGAGCTGGGCCAGGTGAGGACTCTATCATACCTTTTCTTCGCTAGCAAGTCAGGATTAAAATCTGAACTCCAGATGTAACTTGGTCCAATGCACTTTTTTCATTCCCAACAGGTGAAATATCTTTTCTCTGATAAAACCGGAACCCTGACATGTAATGTGATGCATTTTAAGAAGTGCACCATTGCTGGGATCACCTATGGGTGAGTCAGAATAAGACCAGCCTATCAGAACCATTATCTACTGTATGTGGCTATATAGTACATCAGTTCAGGGTCTGAAAACAGACGTTCATTAGTTAGTCGAAACTGGAAAGGATTAACACTCACTGGTGTATGTAGTGCATACATCTAACTGTTATGAAACCACAATTTGACAAAATCGTTGGATTATAAATCCTATTTATGAACCTGGAGCTATGTTAGGCGCCTTATTGATTCACATATCCTGCTTTACACACTAATATATAATGATGAAAACTACCTTATTATTGATCCATGCTGAGCAGTATCCTGAGACTTGTGTTTGCTTTCAGCCATTTCCCAGAGCTGGAGAGTTATCGCTCAATGGAAGATTTCAGGTATGTTTTTCCATGCGGATCATCAACAATATTCTTAGGGCACATATACAGTGTTGTTCTTTTATTCTCTCATGGAGATATAGCGACTGTAATCTGAATAAGTTGGCAAAAATTTCTTGAATTTACAGTATTACATCATGCAGATGCTGAGTTCTGTATTGTGTGTTTTTTTTTATTGTGAGTTCTATATTGTGAGGTTACAGCAAGCCGTTCAAAGATTGCTGTGATAGGTCACCACCTGCTGTCAATGCGTGGTATTGCACTTTTCCCTGCTGCACTTGCATCAATATGGGTACAGTAGGTAGGTCCCTTTTCAGGCCATCAAGGCCCATGGGGGGAATGGGGGGCAAGGGCCAGCATTTTTCTTGACCATCTGACACTGGAGGTGGAGGTGATGTGGTCAGCATCACGCTCCGGCTGGCCTATTACCCCCGGAGGGATTAACCCCCGGTACTCATTTGGAAAGCAAGCTAAGTGGACCTGGGAGCCGTCCGGAAGGAATTGGACTAAGCTTCATTGCTTGCCCCTACCTGGGATTGAAGTTCTAGTCAGGAACGAGACGCCCTTGCTGCCTGAGCTACCATGGCTCCTGCCTCAATAGGGTATTTCTCATTATAATTTCTAAAATGTAATCAAGGTTTTTGATTGTGCAGTAAGAGAGAAGTTTTTAATTTAAAATGAAGTAATAAGACTTTATTTGTTTTATTCATTTTCTTTGGACGCTTTTGCTCATCTTCTTGCTAAAATGCACACTGTGAGTACAGGGTTATACAACACTGTCTACTGTGTGGCTGATGGTTAACCTTTGTTCCTGCTGCTGGGGTGTCTGTGATGCGTGGTTTTGTGAATACTGGAATTGTTTTCCTCTCCCTGCAGCAATCTGCCATCAAGCAGTCACAGCTCCACTGAATTTGACGACCCAGCACTCATACAGAACATTGAAAAAGATCATGTATGTTTTTTCAAATGCTGTTTTATTAGGGTAGACATTCATCAAATCAACACAATGTCATTTTCCGTAACAGTGCTTTGACCTCCCCCTTCCCTCTGTGTCTCTCCCCCTCCCTCTAGCACACAGCTCCACACATCTGTGAATTCCTGACTATGATGGCCGTATGTCACACTGTTGTTCCTGAGAGGAATGGAGACCAGATCATCTACCAGGCCTCTTCTCCAGGTCAGACACTCGTACTGATGCACTAACAGGCACAACTATGAGGCAAAATATCATAGCTGGTCACCACATTACTGTACAATTACTGTACAAACTTTACAATTAAGGTTTTTCCTACACAATATATTTAATCAGTCTAGCTGCACTCAGGAGCACGAAGCCTGTTAGGGAAGATGATGTCGGCCATTTGGACTCTTAGCTTCCCTGCACCTACCAGTCCCTGAACTGATACTGATATGATGTGATACTGTTTCATTTTTGTGTTTTGCAAATTTTAAACCTGCTATTGTCATTTTATTAATTTAATGTATTTTTTTAGATTTTTGTTGTTGCATGTCATCGCATGCTGTTATTTCCTTTGTACTTGCACATAATGTGAACCCAGCGCACATTTGTCAACGTAGATTAGGACATTGATAAGCAAAGAAAAAGTACTCATCAGAATAATGTTGTCTCTTCCAGATGAGGGGGCTCTAGTCAAAGGAGCTAAAGGGCTGGGCTTTGTGTTTACGGCAAGGACACCACACTCGGTCATCATTGATGCGGTCAGTGCTCAGGACCATTCTTTTCTGTGGAAGACCTCCTTTAGCTGACGGGCAGAGCGGGATTAATATATTGACAAATTATAATTAATACATTAATCAAATTAATTTATCCTGCATGAAACTATGTAATTTCAAAAGTAATTCAGCTTTACGTAGTCCTGTCTTATTAAAACCATAGTATTGCAATGATTAGCCTTCTCCACCTAAAGACAAGATGTGCAAAATGTAACCAGAAAGTTGCAATTGTGATTCGAATGTTTGGGCCATGCTGTGCTTTTGCTTGTTGCTGCTATATTGGGAGCAAACCCTGTTTTTTGCATCAGGTAAGAACTAGGATGTTGATGCAGGAGGTTAATCTTTATATTGTGGGTGTGAAAGTGCTGTAAGCAATTGGAACTCTTTTTTTGATACTACAGGGCTAAGTGATGCTTGGGGCGAGCTTTCAGGTGATGGAATGTATTGTTATGTTTCAGAGGGGGAAGGAGCAGAGCTATGAGCTGCTGAACGTACTGGAGTTCTCCAGGTACTGATGCCCCAGGTGTCCACTTTACACTGCCCTACTACATGCTGCATGCTAGCCTACTGGACACTACACCATTCTTACTACCCTAATGTACGCAGCCCCAGAGCACAATCACATTATACCAGAGTGCCCTGCCCCACTGTACACTGTGCAATATCCCACAGCACACTGCACTTTCCCTCACTGCACACTGTCCCTCCGTCCACTGCACACTGTCCCGCCACACTCTCCCTCACTGCACACTGTCTCTCTGTCCACTGCACACTGACCCTCCCTCACTGCACACTGTCCCACTGTCCACTGCACTCTCCCTCACTGCACACTGTCTCTCTGTCCCCTGCACTCTCCCTCACTGCACACTGTCTCTCTGTCCACTGCACACTGTCCCACCACACTCTCCTTGACTGCACACAGTCTCTCTGTCCACTGCACTCTCCCTCACTGCACACTGTCTCTGTCCCCTGCACTCTCCCTCACTGCACACTGTCTCTCTGTCCACTGCACACTGTCCCACTGTCCAGTCCAATCCTGGACATTGACTGTCAGTCCTGGAAGCTAAAGGCAGGAGTGCTGTTACAGTGAGACGATAACGCCTGCTCTGTCTTGCAGTAACCGGAAGCGGATGTCGGTCATTGTGAGGACTCCGACAGGGAAGCTTCGACTGTACTGCAAGGGTGCTGTGAGTAACACTCTCCTCACCACCCACCTGCATTCTGCAAACAAGACAATCAAAAGATGCTATTCTTAAAACAAATTATGATATTCACTTACGGGGTCTTGCACGTAACAGTACAAGGGCTGAATTTCCTACTGTGTAACATGGAACATTTATTAATCCAAATGTAAACTTTATGTATTTTTTTTTAATATTGGGATCTAAAAATCTAAAATCTAATCTAAAAATGCTAGTGTATTAGACATTGTCAATGAATAATCTCATTAGAGTTATGTATTCAGCGACTGTTTTTTCCCCAACCAAGCAATATGTGCTACGTATGTATGTGTGTATTTACAGTCTACAGTATGTCTGTACACTAGATTGTATCCATGTCAGAGTACTGTGCTGTGTTCTGTATGTTTCCAGGACAATGTGATTTTTGAACGGCTTGCGGACGACTGCCAATACAGAGACCTCACCATCTCCCACCTGGAGCAGTTTGCCACCGAAGGTATGTTAGGCTCTGGGAGGAGGCGGAGCAGATTAGTGATGGGTTCATCTCTTTGGTTAGAAAAGAAGTCAGCGCGACTTCTAGACATAGAAATGTTGTAACACAAGTGTGAGTTACAAGTAAGAAACTGTGGCCTGACCTTCTAGCTTAAATTTTTTTTATTTCCAGACTCTGTGTAAGAGTGTGCTCTGCCCCCACTCTCCCCTCTTTTTCAGTGTGAGAGAGTTTGAGCAGTCCTCTCTGCCCTTTTCTCCTTTTTGTCTCTCTTAGGGCTGCGGACACTGTGCTTTGCCTATGTTGACCTGACAGAGAGTAGCTATCAGGAGTGGCTGAAGGAGTATAACCAGATCAGCACAGTGCTGAAGGACCGTGCACAGCGGCTGGAGGAGTGTTATGAGGCTATGGAGAAGGTAGTTGTCCAAGTGCTGCTCAGAGTTCATACAGTTGCTGGAAGGGCCTTCCTGTTTTGTGGAAAACAGTAGATGGTCCCAGTTGGTGTGAGATTTGATTTTTGTTTTTTCACATTGTGCAGTGTGTTTGCAGTGTCAGGATACAGTAAGTAAACCGAGGAGTGAACAATATGCAAGCATATTACAACAGAAGATCAAGATTCAGATCAAATGAATATAAAAACAAATACGGTTTGCAAATAATTATGGGAACCCGACATGTTGCAAGATATACTGTACTTAAAGGCATAATTAAGTTTATGCCTATAATTAAGGAGTGATATCTCCAATGTTTTAAGGAAACCACCTCCAAAGATTTATGGAAATCTTAAAATGCAGGCATTGTTTCTGTCCTTTTAAGACAAATGGATGGGTCCCAACGGGGACAGCAACTGTGGCCAGGGGTCAGCAGTGAAGAGGACAGTCGCAGTGGCAGTAATGTTACAGGAAGCCCGACTGTGGGGTGGACAGTCAGGGACAGTGGAGTGTGAGCCTGTCAGAGGGGCCCATGCAGCAACACACAGTCTGGCCAGCAAGAGGCAGTGTGGACTGCCACATCATACCAAGCACATCCAGTTTCCATGAAAGCTTCATTTATGTGTAGGCTCAGCCTTCTGCAGATATTAGTGGCCATCAGAAGGTTGTCATTGTTTTCCCCATCAGGTGACTGGTAACACTCTTGACAGTAGAGGTTTGTCGTATTTGTTATTTCCATTCTTCAAAAGAACCATGACAGCTTCTTGATAGCTTCTTGTTTATTTAGTCTCCCTGATAAATTTTATAGTTCAAAATAATGAAATACTGAATTAAAAGAAAAAAATAGAGATCAGACACACGCATGGGACTTCTTTGGAACTGGCGGCCAAAGCTTTATGTGTTAATATACAGTCCAGTGAGCACTAATAACCCTGCTGTTTGCCTTCGCCATCTAAACATCCTCTAATTGAATACCAGGCCAGCACTGGCCCTGGCTGACTGCACTGTTCATCTGTAACATTGTGTTGCCAGTGAGTATCAAAGAGTCAGTGGAAAACACTCTGGTGTCCATTATGCTCACTGTTAGAAGTGCACTCATCCACACTGCTAGTGACAGATCTCTGTAGCACCACCAGCCGTTATAAACCTAGTCCTGTAGATACAGATGTTTTTGAGACTGCAAAGTGCAGGAACAAAGATAAATGATTTGTTTCTGGATTTATTTTGTTAGACTCTGTCAGACCATGAAGCACATGACACAATTCCAGATTGTTTGTTGAGCAGATTGCCACTGTTCAGCAACTAACAAGTCATTCACAGCCTGTAATGCTATAGACAATAACCTTCATCCAAGTGAATTTCCTTTCTTCCTTTTTTCCTTAGAAAATATGTTCTTTTGGAACGTGACAAGATGGCAAAGCTCTTTGAGACAGCTGGTTAATGTCCCCTGCTTTGTGAACTAATTTTTGGAAAACTAAACTGGCCATCTCCCTACATGCACTGCTTGATCTCCAAAGTGTCATTGATGTGGCAGTCTGAGAGTCAGCTCTATCCCTGCAGAACCTTCTACTCCTGGGTGCCACTGCCATCGAGGACAGGCTCCAATCTGGCGTCCCCGAGACCATAGGGACACTGATGAGGGCTGATATCAAAATCTGGGTGCTGACGGGGGACAAGCAGGAGACTGCCATCAACATTGGTGAGTAGAGTCATACTTAGGTTCTCTCACGGTATCTCTGTCACAGTTGTCTAGGTCTCCAGTGTGCCCAGCTCATTTACACAGAAAATAACAAAAGTTCTGTCATGGCAAGCAGAAGAGTATTTGACACATCATTGCTCTTTTTCGCTGCCACAGTGTCTTTTGCTAGGTATGCTCCTGAAACGTGTTTCTTGTTGGGGAAAGGGTTTTAATTTGTAAGGTCACAAAAGGGCCATGTCAGCTAGGTCTGGTTTTTGAAAAACATTTGAGAAAAATAAACCATGCGGCAGCTGCTGGTGAGTTGCTGTGAAGTTCCAGATGAGTTGGCTTGATCCCTATTTGTAACAGTGAATTACAGAGCAGAGATCAATTTTACAGGGTAATGTTAACCAGCTTGGGGATCAGGTCACCATGGTGTGAGGGCAGCTGCCTACAGCATAGGACACACAGCAGTGTACTACACATTTTGTTTATTAATTTATTTGGCTGGGGCTTTTATCCAAAGCAACTATCATTTTGACCCATCTATACAGCTGGGCATTTTACTGGGACAGTTTGAATGAAGCACCTTGTACAAGGGGTACTTGTACTTGTTTGAGCCCATAGCCTTCAAGTTACAAGAAAGAGTTCTAACTGATCCTCCACACTGCTATTTTGGTATTGAGAGTAAAACCCACCTCTTATGAGAACAGAAGAAAATTATGAGAATAAGATGGTCAGCCCAACAGACCAGCAATCACTGAGTGAGTCTCTCCCTGCATCAAGTCTAACTCTGTGAAACATCACAGGGAGTGTGCCACCATAACGGTGGTTTGGCAGTTAATTATTTCCTTAAATCCCTGTGTAAAACAATCATCCATCATCCTCCATCTATCTAAATCTCAACATACAAAATCAAATATTTCTGCCACACTTGTTTTAAATTATTAGTGCAATGACACAAGACAAAATATTCAGTTTAGCTCTTCCATGCGCATTCTTGTTCTAAATGGGCCTTTATGTTTATACAGGATCAAAGGCAGCGTTTAATGTGTAATTGCAGTTTGACTGAAACTGCTGTTCCCACTTGGTAATAAGTACTTGGCCCTTCCCGATCAATACTATAGAAATGAATGAGATGGAGTGGCGGTACAAGCCTCAGTGAACAGCTTTTCATAACGAGCACTCAGCCTCTATAATGCTTTTAAAGCACATGGTCCTCAGTAGTCATTCATTGCAGTGTGTAAACACTTATCCTTATTTTAGTATACTAGCAACAGTCTTGTTTCAATCAGTACTTACACGCAGAATGCTTAGACTGTGCTGAACAGTGTCATATATGCAGATGCTGCCTCTGACACAGATACAGACCACAATGGATGTATTGTTCAGAACCCGGACAAGCAATAGAAGTGTTAATTTCTCATGGCAGTTCTGAGAGATACGACAGGCTGCAGCAACTGCAACTATTTGCCCCCCCTCACCCACAGCCGTGAAGCAACATTGAGTCCCAGAATTAAAATGCATGCCTGGGTGGCAGGCAGCAAGGCCGTTCAGGTCTCAAGTACCCCAAGGCTTATAGAGTGCTTGTTGTACTCCATAATACAACTTAAAGGAGCACTTGGAGACAAAGGCTTTGATCAAAATATCAGGACTGACAAGAAATAACTGTGATCCCTTCTGAGTTTGGAACAGGATCTGTGGATTAGGAATAAGGTTTGGCATCCCAGTGGTTAAGGACTTGTTACCAACTTGTTACTCATGTCAGGCTCTGCCATTAACTCGGTGCGTCACCCGGAGCAGGTTACTCATTCTCGTGTGTGCTGTGTTTCAGATGAGGCATAAAACCAAAGTTGTAAATGGCTCCACAGCAGCAGTTTTCATGTTTAATTCACCCCCTAGTCTCATAGTGTGGTTTTTGATCACATTATCTAACAATAGACTATTTATTGTTGTTGATGTTATCCTTGATTAATTGGTTATTGGGGGAAATGTTTAAAGGCTATGTAGCAGGGATTTACCTATCTATAAGAAGCTTAGTTTCAGTGTTCTGTTTTTCATGCACTTTCGTGTGTAGCAGTATAAACTGCTGTGCATAAAGAACATAGTTTTTTTTATTTTGATCCTTCTATAGATTTCTCCTGTAGACCTGTCTGTACAGAAACCCCCATTATTGCTTAGCTGTTTTACTTTGGGATAACTTGACTGCTATTATGGATAAGTCACACATTCTGAGTTTTTTTCCTTTGCCTTTAGCTGTAGCACACAAAGAAAAACACACACACATTTCCATTCTTCAGAAAAAAATGCCAAAAAAGCGTTATACAATGGCATGCATTATTTATAAATTTGTAATATAAGACTGTGAAAAAAGAAATCTGTGTGTTCGGAGCGAAGCCCAGATTGCCTTCTTGACTCCCTCAGAGCTGTCTGTGCAGACAGGCCTGCTGACAGTGTGGATTCCTGAAAGCTCCCCGATCCACACTGAGCCACACAGAGGCACTCAACCACAGCCCCACCACACAGGCATCAGGAGCGACTGTGCAGACAGTAGCTGCCCATGCCAATGAAGCCAGTCAGGTTCACTTTCGTAATTTATCCAGACAGTTCAAAATTTCTTTATCCGTAGGCGTGTAAGAGTTGTCCAGATGTCTGGTCCTGACTTAAACCAGGAGCTAGACAAGCCAGCCTTGGGTTTTAAAAGTCTTCGCAGCAAACAATCTGGATTATTTAAGTGACGATGAAGAAGCAAAGTATCAGTCAACCTTTTTCGAGTACTGGCAATGGCGAGGCTGGAGGAGTTAGTCACCAGCGCTGGTTTTAAAAGAACCACCCCCAAACAGTTTCCAGTGAGTGCGCTGGTCCCCAAGGCTCAGTGTTGTCTGGACAATGGCCCACCCTAAAGATCAGGCAAGTGACAGACCAGTGGGGCAGAGTGAGGGAGTCCCCCCCCACAAAACTGCCCAAGCACCGCCAACATTCACGTACTGTCTGTTTCAGGGCTGTTCATTTAGACCTACAAGTTTTCATTAGTTTTTGCCCAACCAGCACATTTGTCATTTGCTCAACAGGCAACATTTTAATAAACATGAAAGCACCGAGAAAGACAGCAGGGCTAATAAAACAGCAAAAAACGTGAAAAAACACAGACATTAGACTACAGAATCGGTAAAGCCAAGACAGCACTCTCTTGTTCTTGGAATGCCAACAATGGTGCTATTGAATGAATAAGGGATAATTAGGTAAAGACACATAAATGAGTAAATAACCAGAGTGAAAGAAGGGACCACCCAGCTGGGTGTTTGTATCCAGGGTGTGAAAGCCCTTAGCAGGGGGCTGTCGGGACTTGAATGACAGGACACCACCTGGAGGGCTCCCTGTTTTCCCTCTGCATTATCTTCTTTCTTATCCTCCTTGGAGAGTTTCACTTTCTAAAAGTTTAGGAGATATGACGAAGGGGTGTCTCAGACTGTAGGTTTGGATGTACAAGAATTATAAATCGGTCTGTTTTAGTTTCTTTTCCTGCTTTACAAACCTTACAAAACCACATTGTGCAATGTGAGCTCATAGCACACACAAGAGTAAAGCACGACAGGCTTCAGATACATGAACTTAGACACAGAAATCATGGCCTGTCAGGGTTCTGTTTCTGTCTGATACAGACAGCAGCTTTCTTCCTGTCTCACAGGTTAAGGTTTAGGGTCTCTCGGGGTCCTTGACCATAGGGAAACTGTGACGTGACGTGTCTGTTCTTGTTGTGGTTGGGAGACATTCCTTTGTATGAGCTATCCTGTAGGGGTCTCCAAGTCCCCTTCTCTGATCTGCGAGGATTAGTCTGTTCCATAAAAGAAGGTAGGAAGCAGTAGTGCTCCATGTTAAATACAGTACCTGCCTCTCAGAAGGCCAGCCATCCAGCCCTGACCTGTGGTCACTTGGCGTGAAAGGAGGAGTCTCTGCTGTGCCAGCTGGACTGGAGCCAATTGCAGTTCAGGGTTCCTTAACTGCAGTCGCTGGGACTCACCCCAGTATGTGCATGTCTTTAGGTTTTTAATCCAATCCGCACATGATAATTTGTTTTAAAAACTACAATGCTCAGCATTTCACAGAGCACAGTCTCAGTTTTGGTATGGAATATATGAAGCAGTATCAAATTCAAAATTATTGATGAGGTGATGATTAGACGAAAGACCTAGATTGTTAACAGGGATGCCGTGGTGCTGGAGCTGAGCAAGCCTGTCTGATTTACTGAGTTCTCATTGCATAACTGTGTCAGAGGGTACCGAATAAAGGCCCATGTTTAACCCTTCCGTGCCCTGTCTTTCCCTTTCAGGGTACTCCTGCAGGCTGGTGACCCATGGCATGTCTCTCATCATTGTCAATGAGGACTCCCTTGATGTGAGTACAGACCTGCTTGGTGTCCGTGATCATTATTATCTGCATCATTTCATTTTTGAAAAGTGTTGTAGATGTTACAAAGATAAAAAAACACTTCATAAGATCAATGGAATTACGGTAATACGATTATTTTTACATCAATTAAAAACCTATAAAATAGAAATGCAAATTACAGCAATACCAAACTCAGCCATTTGCTTAAATAATTGTCTTGAAAGCATACATAAAGAGATTATTTAAAAACTTATTCAGCTGTTATAATTGCATCAGACAATAAAACTTTACTGTGGTTGTTAGTGGAGGGATTCGGTGAGTCAGTGTCTGATTTCTCTCTGGTTCATACTGAGCAGATATTAAACTTAGCAGCTGTTCCCAGATGTTAAAACACCAGGTCTGTAGGTTCTCTCCCCTTGTGGCTGGGTATCAGTAAAGTAGGGTTTTGCTAGATTTAGGAGATCACTTTTGTGTTGGAAATTGTTTGTCCTGTACATATCTTCAATCAGCAGTGTAGTCTTCTAGTTAAAATTGATTTTAAGAACAGTGATTTTTACATATTGTATAATAAAAGCAACTCAGAATACTTCAAAAGTGTTTTATTATTCCTGGAAATATATAGCTAGTGTTGTTATTACCAGTTGGCACTTGTAGGCTTTTTTATCTGAGTGACTTCAGAGAATTCTTACATGGTGGGTAGTGAATGGTGTTGAATTCCTGCACTGCACTGAAGTGGGGAGATAAAGAAATCAGACTCTAGCACACCTCGCTTTGAGGAGCACATTCCAGGAGCTGGCATGGTGTGGTGAACTCAGAAGCTCTGGCTAAGTGAAGGTATGGAGATCTATATCTGGGTTTTCCTCGTTGACACAGTACCTTATTTCTAAAGAACCTGTGAGAGAAGGAGCAGCTGAATTATGAGTCTGCTGTGCTCCAGCACTAAGTTTTGTCCATTGTGCTCAGAGCTGTTCAGCATTGTGGGGAAAGCTGCTTTCGAGGGGGGGAGGCACTTTCCAAAGAACCTCTGCCATCCTCCCGTGAATTCCACAAGTCTTCCTAAAGACACTGTGCAGCTGGACGAAATCCTGCAGCGGAACAGCCAGCACTGTGGTCCTGCCTTAGGTCTCTTGTTGTAATGAAGAAAGAACTCTTACACCACACCCATTTATGTCTCAAATAGATTGTCAATGTGAGCTGCGACATTCTGTTGCTAGTCTGCCAACAAATTCATTTAATGTTTTTAATTGTATGTGTATTTCTGTTGTCTCAGTTGCTCTAGGATGTGTTTTTAACCAAGCGTTACAATATTTTATATACCTTAATTTTCTTTAGGCATTATGCTATGTTATATTAATTTTAATACTGCCTTGGCTAAAAGCATCAGCTAAATAAATGAGTAAAAAAAATCTATTTCCAGAGAGGGAGAGAATGGAAAGTGTTAAGGATGTACATATATTAGGAAAGCACATTTTGTTTCCTTATGGATTTAAATTAAAACAAACCCAAGCTATTGAGCAGGTCAGTTAAACATTCCTCCCACATCTTTTAGACACGGTTTTGAGTCACACTGGAATATGTGACAATGTCCGGAAGACGAGTATCTGTATCTGGGGTGGAACGTGACTGTCAGCAGGACAAGAGAAAGACAAGCTGCTCTTGAGATTAGAGGGCAAATGACTGTCCTGTGGAGTTCTCGTATCAGGGAGTGACCTCTGGAATTCATGGACCAGGACTGAGAGAGTAACTGACATGTATCAGAGCATTCGACACATGCCTGTGTAATGTTGAAACACTTCAAGCAAAGCTGTGATGGAAACTGTTGGCAAAAATGAAAAGGGTGGACTGATGAAGAAGGAAGCAGTATTACAGAGATTTAAAACATGAAGGGGGTGGAATCAGACATTGTGCTACCAACACATTGAAAACGTTCAAAATGTAATCTCTCACAGTGCACGTCTGTCAGTGTTTAAGTTTATCATGTTATTTTCAGCATCAGTTTGCAGGAGGCAAAGATTGGTGTGCAATAAGGCAATTTAGGCTGCTGTACCTAGGATATTGAGGATCCTCAGTGAGCAGTTTGAGAATCTGTAGTTAAGAACATTTCCTTCTGTCGTGGGGTCAGAATGTAAATATACAGCATACAGTACGTCAAACATACATTAAAGGCAAGAGAAAGGGCAGTGCGGGGTCAGCCTGTCAGTCTGACAGTCGCAGAGTTTTGTGTAAAGGAGCCAGGCTGTTTCCCATGCAAGCAGGTAATGAATGGGCTGCAGCTCGCTCTCTGACAGAGTGTCTCTCCTGGGAGGCTGGCTGAGCCACAGGCCCAGCCTGCTGAAGGAATCACTGTGTCAGAGCTCTGCCTGCATGACGTCACTCCGCCCTCTGCCGGCACTCACTGCCTCTCGCTGAAAGAGTTACACTGTGCAGTATCCTTCTAATTGAGTTTACTTAATGTTTTTTTGGGGGCTTTTCTGTTTTAAGAATGCCCAAGAGTATCCTTTTGATAAATAATGTGTTTTTGGGAGATTTTAACATTACTAAAAGCATAAAGCAAAAAAAAAAGATCAAGAAAAATATTATCACAAACCAGCAACGCCAACCCAAACCCCCCACCCACCCTCCTGCTCCACTCTTCCACAAGGAGCCTGTGAACAGCAGGGACTCTGAAGGTCACAGGTGGGCGTAGCAGATGGTTCAGGGCTTGAGGCTCTGGGCTATGAATTGAGCATGTCCCAGGGTTAGAGTGAGAGGAGGAGACTGTGTGAGAGTGATGTAACTTCCCAACATTAAAAAGTAAAAGGAACAGTGGAACAAGTGGTGTTGTGTTGTTAGGGGCAGCGGGTCGTAAATCAGCAGGGTTTATTATAAAAGAGTGTCGAAGGGTGAGGGTGTGAGGGATTGTGTGTGCAGTGTCCTTTACTGGATCCTTTTCCTTTTTCTTGGAGTCATTCCCTGCTCTGAGTCCTGTTCCGTTTCTTCCTTGGATTCAGTTCTTTCTTGGGGAGATTTTTCTTCCAAAGCATGGTGGAGTGTACTCCAGTCTTTCATAAGTCATGCAGCTCTACATCTGAAATATTTGCTCTGAGATTCTGTGTAAAATGTGCTTTGTTGTCCCAACATCTTTTGTGTTGTTTGATTCTAGATGCTTTATTGGAGATCCAGTTAAACTATCAACAACATTGGCTGTTTAATGTTTGAAATGATGATGGTTTCTGCACGCAAGGCAAAATGGTTTTTCCTTTCACACCTTTGAGTGCTGCAAGGCCTTCTCTGGAAGAAGTGCAATTTCTGATATTTTGGGGGGTTTTCTGTCAAGCAGGTGTAGAAGGATTCTTTGACTGGACTTTCATATTTCTTTCATTTTGTAGGCTTTGTGTATCCTGATTGCTCACTAGGGAACAAGTCTACAATGTCCAGAGCCCAGTGTTAACATTTAAGAGCCCGCAGTGGTGCAACAAGAAATAGGTTTGAACCATTCTGCAATGTAAAACCAATTAGCTTCTCTGATAAAAGCACTCTGGAAAGTAGCAGCTTTCTTAACGACAGTCTCTCCTGTTCTATGGACTGAGAGGCTTGTCTGGTGGTCTGCTTGCTGCGTGTTTTTTTTAAGTAGAAAGCAGCAGGCTGAGAAACATTTAGTGTTATTACCTCTTTGGTAATCAGTTTCCTCATTGCTTTACATGGGAAGCTGTTGAATTCTGTGTCCGGTGATGAAAATTAATCAAGCCAGGCTTAAAACTGGAATGAAAGGTGTCATTATGCCACAAGGCTCCCCCCCCATCTAAATGAGCTTTAATCTCACCACAGTCCCACAAAGAGCAGCTGTCAGCCGGCCGGGAGTTACAGACGCAAAGAACCCAAAAGATGAAAGACGATACCTCTCAGTATTTATTCCACAATATTCATATTTCCTCTCTCTCTCGCACATCTGTTGGCTCGTTCAGGCTGGCTCAGGAGGCCAAGCTTGTGCAGCTCTGGGGGGCAGTTAGCAAGGAAATTCAGGCACACTGCACAGGGGACACAGCTGTCTCACTCTGGAAAAATTCAGCTCCTAGGATTTTGTAAACTGGATAAAACCTGTACAGCATATTGCTAGAGAAGGCAGTAGGACACGGCTCCTAAGTGACTCTGGGAGAGCTGCCCTGCAGGAGAGCTATGGCCACTCGTCAAAAATATTTCCATACGCAGAATAAAATAATGCATTTGATGATGTCCAATATGATAAATTAACCCACATTATTTTTATTTTACTTTTAAGTTTCAGCGCTTTTAAGGTAAAGTGCATACCCATGGTGAAAAGGGGAATTAATGAATTGTGCTGCTAAGAGAGTGTTTTGTCACATGTAGAACCAATTAGATGCACAGAGGCTCAGCAGCACAGGCTAAAAGAGTCTTGTCTTTCAAGAAAAAGTGGTCATTTTCAGGAGATCAGCCATAAACTGTTGTTATTCACACATCCATTTTTATTCTCAAGTATCCACTCCACCATCCCTCTTGCAGTGGATCTGAAACATGACAAGCAAGGTATTGGTATTGGTAAATACCTATTAAAAATGTACTCAGGTGAAACGTGTCTGCAAAGACTGAGCCACAGGGAGCTGGCAGCTCCAGACTTTCAGATGATTCACAGCAGGACCAAGCAGCCAGCTGGGCCCCCACCCTCTCATACAGCAGGCTTGAGTCACTGTCAGCAGCGTGACGGCTCTGCTGATAGTGTACTTCTCCTGCAAGCTCAAGAGTTCATGGGTTCATGCTCTGGTCACTTGGGTTTCACCTTCCAGCTGTGCAACCACTGCAGTGCACATTTTGAGATTCAGATTGATGATCCTATTGCCTTCCAGATATACCCTAAAAATGTATCCTGTTTGCATTACCCATTGCATTACATTTATGCAGGACCACGTCTCACAGAGCTGAGTAAGCCTGACTTCAGACAGGAGTCCTTGAACATCGAAACTGGAATCAAAACCCTGTCTGTAACTCATGGTCTTTTTATTTTGTCCCATTTCCTGATGTCTGAACTTACTGTGTTTCCTCTTTGGAAAGGAAACCACAGGTAGAGATCCTCTCTTGTACTCCTTCATTCTGCATGAGTGTGTTAACAAGCAACCAAAGAGCCTCCTGCTCCTGTCACACTCATGAATTACATATCTCTGTCAGAAAATAGCTTCCACTATGTTTTGTTTGCACTTCAGCAGGACGCTTTGACCTTATAAAAACAGGAAAATGTGTGCAGTGGGATTTTGGAGTGGGAGGTATAGCATGTTCCTATAATATACCTTGAAGTCGTAACAGTAAGCACGTGGACTAAGAACAGAACAGACGCTGTGTACTTTTCCAACAGGAAAGCCAGGAGCAGTTGAGCTAATGTTTGACCAGGTCTCACACAGCTCCTAAGGATTGGGGCAAATGGAGAGTCTGCATTAGAGCAATAATCTGTAGGAGTAATTGTCTTATAAAACGGGATGAAAGCAGCATGCTACACCCTTTTCATGCTACACAAACCCAGAGCCAGCTTTCATCCTGGCTCGGCAGTAATATCAGTCTTGCTTCATAGAGCAGACCTCTCTTTATTAACCCCAGAGTAGGGTTGATCAAAATGCCACAAATTTCCAAGACTGAAGTCATTTCCACGTTTCCAGACTGCCAATTATTCACTTCTCTGGTGTTTTACTTTAATTAAAAAACAACAAACGTGTTTTAGGCGAGTTAGAAACAGAATGTCAGCACTTACGTTTTCAGAACTTTGTGGAAGTAAAGAGCCACACTCGGGCACTACAGAGGTAATTTAGCCCTAGTAAGTACCAAGTCAGGAGCTGAGAAGAGCAATTATGTAATTTCCCTAGCTGTGGAAATCGCAGGTCATTGATCATAAAAAAGCACATTCTGTGTTAAATGGGCAGAATTGTTCTTGGATAGAGATATTAGTTGTTTTAATTAAGAGATATTTGACTGCTGCCTCAACATTCTTGGGTTCTGGGCTCAATTTCAGATTGGAACACATTCTGCCTGTATTTTGTTTGTAGCATATTCCCCCAATGTCCATGTTGGTTTCTCCCACCTCCCAGAGATTACCCATCTCGGCTAAATTGTCCTTGTGCGTGTCCTGTGCTGGACCAGCGTCCTGTCCAGGCTACAGTCCCGCCTTGCATCCTGTGCTCCTAGGTTAGACTCCAGGTTGCCATGATCCTTACAGGAATAAATGTCTTTCTGATGATGGATGGAAAAAAAAAGAACTGAATTGAATACTGAACTGAATACATGAACTCTGTAATTTCTGGGTTTGTTTGAGATCTTACACTTGATACTGAAGCACAACCTCACCTTATTTAAAGCTGCTCAGTACTTTTTCACCCTAGACTACATAGTGCCAAAATGTTTCTTTTTTGTTGTGATTGGTTCACCAGGTCCTGCTTGTAGCAGTGTTTTATGGCATCCTCCCATATTAACTTTAAAAAAGGGTCAGAACTTTTGAATCCTGCTGTCCAGACTGACTCCGAAGCAGCAAGTCACACGATGGGTCATTATCGTCTGCTCCTGGCAGTGACGCTCATGCTGTGATTACATTTAAGTCTTGCGGGTGGATGCTCACAAAAGCACAAAACAGTTAAATCTTTTTGCTATACTTCGTTTCTGGATTAAGACATCCTCAGATGGGATTTTAAAGATCTTTGCTCCATTTTCGTCCCCAATCCATGATGTTTAGCATTCCGGAGGGTGCAGTGCAATTTGTTAACCAGGAAAGATGAAACCGATATAACAGTGGTGCCGTGGCTAAGAGCGCTCGACACTGCAGTCTGTTGCATTTCCACATCATTTAGGAGAGGCTTTGGTTCTTAAATAGGGTGATGCTACATATTGCAAAAAGGCTCTGTCAATTAAAAAAGTCATCTTCAAAAACTAAATTTCTTTACAGTTTGATTCAAGTCATGTGCATTCTTCAGGCTCATGATGGGGTTGGGAATGAATATAAGCTTTCAGCTGCATCCAACTGAGGCTTTCTTTGATTCACTTAAATATATGAAGCACTGGAGAGAAAAGAGGCGTTTTGTTTTCATCCCAAGACTTGGGTTTAAAATGTCATGAAATAAAAAATCCTGTTGTTAGCTGCTGGCCCGGCGCTGTTGCTGCAGAGTTCATCACCTTCAACTGGCCTGCTAGTTCAGTAACAGGAAAAGGATGCCTTTGTTTTGTCTGTGATCGTAAAGCAGAGCTGTTGTGTGTTGTTTCCTGCACGTTCTGTTCCACCTTGCCTGCGCGTAAAAATTATCATTTCATTTTTGAGGATCGAGTACTCCAAGCCACTTCTTATGTCCACTCTGTAGCTCCTGCTTGAGGAAAGATTATGTTTATTGTTGCTGTAAATACACACCCTTCCTGTTTTCAAATGTACCATGGTAAAAAATCTGCCCCTTTGCTGTGATTTAAGATTGCCACCCAGTTTACAGAGCCAGCCAGACCCACAGGGCATGCAGTGATGCCCATGGCACAGTGGTGGATTTAGCTAAGCGCCACCCATTATCTGTGTGCTGAGTGACAGCTGGAGCCTGAAGTGCTGCAATATGATCTGTCGTGCTGCGCCGAGCTGTCTGGGAGAATGAGCGAGCGAGAATCCTGAAGCTGCCAGCTCTGTATTAAGAGAAAAAACGAGTAGAGCTTTGCACATCTATCCCCAGGAGAGTAGCCGCACTGCCTGTGCTGAGTGAGACTGCGGGCCACCTGTCTCCCACTCTCTCTGTCACTCTCTCTTTCCCTCGTCTCTCTCTCTTTCAGTCTTCCATGCTCACTCCCCCCCCCCCCCCCTTTCTCTTTTTCTTCCTCTCCTTCCCTCTCTCCACCAGCGAGTTTCATTAGTCACAGGTAACCTGATCAGGGACGGGCACTGAAGGGAGAGCCTTGCTTGTGCCAGGGCCCCTTCCCCAGGATAAATACACCCATTCATGCTGTTAATTAGACATTCAGCACAGTGCATGAAGAGCTGTGAGATGAAACATAATGGGATCCTGACTAGCACCGAGCCTGATTTGCTCAGGGCCCAGAACTTTTGGGTAAGATTACATGGCGCCCATGGCCTGTGCACACCACTGTGACATTAGAACCTTAATTGGGTCTCCTTGTGTTTTTGGATTGATTTGTTTGGTGGTCTTGTACTTCTCAAGTTCCTCTTGGGGTCTCCAAGCATGGGTTATCTGTGGATTTGCTGCTCCATATCACTTGTGATCTTGATGAGAATGTTGTCTCTTTGTAACCCCGCACTGTTCTCCACTCATAGAGGAGAGCGGCGCGTTCTGCTCTCTTCTGGGTGGGCTGGATGATCATATGTGTTTACAGCTTGCCTGTTTACCACTTACAAACACCTTCAGCTCTTTCTTCAGTGATAGGATCTGCTCAGTGGAAGCAAAGTGCCCTGAGCTACTTACCAGACAAAACACACCAGAATCGTGTCCCTACAGGGTCAGAAGTGAAGGGTGTGGTGACTTGGCAGTCACTTGAAGTCCTGCAGTTGAGCCCCAAGACAACAACAAAACAAGTTGATTGTTCTTTTAACTTATAATGAAATTCACCGCTGCCCCACTTGTAACTGGAGCTCAAAAGTAGTTCATCTTCTCATTAATACCTTATGTATATGATCAAGTGCAGCTTGACAGATCTTTATGCCAAAATTATTTCTTCACCTAGCTTTTTTAGAAAGCATTGTTTTGCTCTAGTCATAACTCCTGACTGATTAACAAGACATTATGTCACAGTCCTGCATGCCAGGAATCTTATTACAGCTTGGGTTCAGTACTCACTGCATTAATCACACTGAATGTTTTCCTCAGGTTTGTAAGAGGTAAAGTAAAGGGATCATTTAACCCCCTTGAGGTCTCCTAATGATAAGAAACCTAGCCTTTCACAAAAACACAAAACACATTTGTAAAAAGGAAATAAAGGCTAGTTTTTGCCCTCTAACAGTACAATCATATGTGATAGGATGAATAATTCTTTACTTTTAAGTTTTTAGAGCACATTTACACTACTTTGTGGTGTGAGCTGCTTTCTGTGCAGTGTTGTCTGTTCCTCAGCGGATAGGTGCAGCCCTGCCAGTGTCTTACTGAAAGGTAACAAATATCTTGTCACATGAAGTCCTACTTTAACATTGACCACACTGCTGAATGATACTGAAGCGGTTCTCCATCAAGCACACATTGTCTGATCCTACAGGCCAGTGCAGTATTGGGGCATGGCTAGGCAGGTTTGTGGTGTAGTATTCAGGCCTGGAATTAAGACTCCCACCGCATAGCAGTTTGAACCCTAAGCAGCAGGCTCGATCTCTGTTTAAATGTTAATGTACTGGTAACATAATGCAGACTGTGTCTTTTATACTCATAAGGACCTATATTCATCCAATTTGTTTTACTCTAGTCCTCATAATGTCTATGCCTGGATTATCCATGGAGCTGCTCTCTAAGAACTTGCTTCTTGGTATCATCCATACTTTCCCACTGCCTGACAGCTGGCAGTAGCCAGACGTATTGTCTGGGCTGGATATAAGTCAGGAGGTCTGGCCAGACTGTGCTGTAAGAGTATCCCTGTTTGTGCAGCAGGAGGCAGGTGCTGCCCCCTCTGAGGTGGTCTGTTAGCCAGGTGCCAGTGTTTGTAAACACAGGCCCGACTTTGCACCAAGAGCAGTTCTGCGGTCTTGCTCATTGACAGTGTCAGTTTGAAGGAGCTATTTCGGATGATTCAGTGCCAATCTTCTGGCAGTCTCTGAGAGATCATATCACCAAAAGTAAAACTGTTGCAAGGCAGATCAGTCCATTTCTGATTTTGTATCCTCTTGTTTATACAGTATGCCATCGCCAAGCACTGTGTATGTCAAGCGTCATTACTTCACATGTATGGTTTGTAAAATAGACTATGACTCATTAATCTTGTGATCAAACTTGTGCAGGTAGTGTCTTACTTGCTCTTTCACTGAACAAAACACTGAAACAGATTGTATTTTTGAGTGTGATCTGCTTTTACGTATGCTTTTCCTGTGGTTTAAAACAATGAAAAGAACTCATTTGGGTGTAATATTTAACTTTAATGTGTTGTAAGTGTTCAGTATATGCCTGTACAATAGTAATTAAAATTGACAGTGCCCTACAGAATTTCCACCCCAGGCTCTAGATTCAATGTGTGCATTTTACACAAAGAATATTTGCCAAAATAGTTGTACTATTTAAGATTAGATTTTTATTTCTCACATGTCGTTGCTTGACCTTAACATACTGGGGCATCGTTTAAAGTGACTGTAACATTTCTAATCACCCAAATTGCAAATAATTCTTCAACAAAGCCTTGCCTATAGTATCAGATTACGGTAAGACAGGGAACCCACTGTTGCCTTTCCTATAGTGTTGCTTGTTCAATGCAAAGACCTGTCACCATCCGTTTCAGACCTGTGCAGGTAGGTTTTTTTTATCCCTTATTGTTTCATAAAATTATTTTTTAAAAATGAAAAGGGCGTGTTTTTAAACCAGTCACAAGTGAAGTACAGATACCTATACCAGCTGGAGCCAGCCTTCCAACTGCGAAATAGCCTGCCCTTATCAGGTTGTGCTAATACAACCGCTTAAGGGTTGATAGTGAGGTTTGGTTAACTGTGTTTGATACTAGGGAGATAAGGGTGGAGATAGATAAAGAGCTGTACGGTGTTATTCAACAGGAGTTCTATGTTGTTAATGCAGACATTTTCAAGGACCGGTTAGCTACGTGACAAGGGGGAGTTAAGTGTATTTTTTTCATCATAGAGATGAAAGCATAGTTCAATGGATGCCAAGCACAGAAGAATTTGATAGATAATTTTCTCTGAGCCCACTTAAAATAGCAACAAAGCATTCTCACACTCACTAATCAGAGGTGACTGCACAAAATGGGCTCTACACAAGAAAGGCACTGAAGCTTACAGAGTAGTCATTGAAAGGAAGAAATTGATAGGAAAACACATTTTTGTTTGAAGCAAGTCCAACCATCGTGTTAGAATCAAAAGAACATGCTACTGTATCAGGCAGAGTTTACAACGGGTTAAACTCTGCTGTTTCACACTCCACACAATTTAACATAGGGACATATTCCTGTTTTAGGGAAATTCATCTACCCGACAAACTGCAATTAAGCATCACTTTGTAAACAGTAGTTAAGAAGAGAATCACAAAACTATCCAAAATCTGTTTTTATAATGATATAACAGACTTTGTTCCTGAAACACTCTCCTTTCCTAGGACAAAAGTCAACACAGTAAAGGGATAGATTGTGAGATCAGTCTTCCTTGATGCAAACTGAAAGAGACTCTTTATGGAGCCTTCATGATTGTTTTTGGTTTTGAAACATAAGGAGTTTATTTTTCATTTTTCAAAACATCGTTAAAACTTTTTTTTTGTGAATAAGACCCAAAACCTCTA